>NC_142376.1:2972500-3075000 GCF_059441005.1 Hippichthys cyanospilos
AAATTCGCGGGCGGTTCGAATCCGGTGCGGGGGAAAAAAAATGTGATTTTACGGAAAAATGAAGTCGAAATGCGGCGCGAGGAAAAACGAAAAATGAGCGCTTTTACGGTATAATGGAACGGCGTTCACTGACCTCTCATAATGTAGGAAATCAGAAGCATAGCTAACGCTCGCCATATGACTAACTTAGATATTAACACAAGAAAACAAAAGATGAGATTTTTTTGCAATAGTTTTGACATGGTCACCAAAATCTTGGTGCGATTAGTACCTCGGAAATTCGCGGGCGGTTCGAATCCCGTGCGGGGGGAAAAAAATTTGATTATACGGAAAAATGAAGTCGAAATGCGGCGCGAGGAAAAACGAAAAACGACCGCTTTTACGGTATAATGGAACGGCGTTCACTGACCTCTCATAATGTAGGAAATCAGAAGCATAGCTAACACTCGCCATATGACTAACTTACGGATATTAACACAAGAAAACAAAACAAAAGATGAGATTTTTTTGCAATAGTTTTGACATGGTCACCAAAATCTTGGTGCGATTAGTACCTTGGAAATTCGCGGGCGGTTCGAATCCGGTGCGGGGGAAAAAAAATTTGATTTTACGGAAAAATGAAGCCGAAATGCGGCGCGAGGAAAAACGAAAAACGACCGTTTTTAACGGTATAATGGAACGGCGTTCACTGACCTCTCATAATGTAGGAAATCAGAAGCATAGCTAACGCTCGCCATATGACTAACGGATATTAACACGAGAAAACAAAACAAAAAATGAGGTTTATTCTGTTTTGCGATAATTTTGAGATGGTCACCAAAATCTTGGTGCGATTAGTACCTTGGAAATTCGCGGGCGGTTCGAATCCCGTGCGGGGGGAAAAAAAATTTGATTTTACAGAAAAATGAAGTCGAAATGCGGCGCTAGGAAAAAAGAAAAACGACCGCTTTTAACGGCATAATGGAACGGCGTTCACTGACCTCTCATATTGTAGGAAATCAGAACTATACACAACACTCGCCATATGGCTAACTTACGGCTTTAACACAAGAAAATATGAAGAATTTACAAAAGATGAGATTTATTCCGTTTTATTACAGTTTTGACGTGGTCACCAAAATCTTGGTGCATTCTATACACGGTAACTTAAAAAAATACCAGAATTTGAGCCTAAAATTAGGGGCGTATACACAGGCGCGTCCCATCACTGTAATTTTTGCGCTTATCAGGCTAGTCAAATTGTGAAACAAAAGTTTTGGAAGGTATCCAGAGCATTTTTTTTTTTTGTTGACGCCCAATCTCTGTAGTCTTTCTCCCCATTTGTCAAAAAGCTAACGACTCAAAAGTTCTCCACTCTCAATTCGCAGCCATATTGATCGAGATCATCCGCCAAAGAATGCATAATGGAATAGAACGGGTCTTTCGGAGATACCCGTTCAGCCGACGAACGAGCAAAAAAAAAAAAAAAAACACGCCTGCAGAGATGTTTACAATTTATGTGCCTAATAGCGACCGCTGGGTCATTTGTTCTGCGCGCCCCGGGGCAGTGCTATTGAACCTGTTGACGTGCGCGCCGCATTTCACTCACACCGTGCCTGCGAGATGGTCATTAGGGTGTGAGGTTGTTTAAAAAAGGAAAAAAAAAAAAAAGGGGGGGGGGGGGGGCAATTAACAGGAATCCACCTGAAAGGCAGTTTTGCTTTGAGAGTGCAGAGATATGACAGACAGGAAAACACTGAAAGCAGCAACATTCGAGCTACGTTTTCAAGTACACACACACACACACAGAAGAAAAAAAATAACATTCAAACGTATGCTTGCAGGCTATTTTCTTCAGTGGCTATTATGCAGAAAGAAAACACCGGTAGAGCACAAATCCCTTTAAAAGCACCGGCGTTCGGCACAATAAGCAACGCTGGTTGGTGCTGATAGAGATGAAACGTGGCCCGTCGAGCGTGTGGGTTATTAGCAAGGTGCGAAAAACACAACCCGCAAAAGAAACATACGATTCCGTGTCCATAAAGTGTAAAACGCACACACATATTAACCACACGCATATATACATATATACGTGTATGTGTGTGTGTGTGTGTGTGTGTGTGTGCGCGCGCGCATTTTCACAAAACCAGGCTTACGTCACGGAGATTAGTTATGAGTTGACGAAAATACGAATTTGAAAGAAATGTCCATTGCACCATTTCGACAAAAAACAACCTCCTTGGGGTCTCAACTGTCCCCGGCAGTTAAAAGGTTAAAATTGAATGGAAATAAGGGATAGCTTGACGAAGCGTACCAATGAAAGATGAATGTGTAAACACATTAAACGAGTTTTTTTGGCAACGCTCAAATTGCTGTAACGTCAATTTTTTCAGCTACAGTGTCTCCATGCATTGTATATCATTTTTTGAACGTAAATTGGCACGAATTTCATCCAATTTTCAGTAAAGTGCAATCTAGGAATCGTTAGGTCTGTTATTATCTGATCTGTTATTGTTTGCAGAAGGGTGCTTATGGATCAAAAGTACCAAACTAGAAACTACTCAAGACTCGAGTACTTGTACTGATGTCGGTCTGTGGAAAAAGCCGTATCTAGCAAGCCTGTACAAAAAACAAAGATATTGGCGAAATGCTCACTAGGCTTTCCGTGGAACTGTTATTATCTGATCTGTTATTGTTTGTAGAAGAGTGCTTATGGATCAAAAGTACCAAACTGGCGACTACTCAAGATTCGAGTACTTGTACTGATGTCGGTCTGTGGAAAAAGCGATATCTAGCAAGCCTGTACAAAAAACGTCAACAAAATTGGCGAAATGCTCACTAGGCTTTCCGTGGAACTGTTATTATCTGATCTGTTTTTGTTTGTAGAAGGGTGCTTATGGATCAAAAGTACCAAACTGGCGACTACTCAAGACTCGAGTACTTGTACTGATGTCGGTCTGTGGAAAAAGCGGTATCTAGCAAGCCTGTACAAAAAACGTCAACGATATTGGCGAAATGCTCACTAGGCTTTCCGTGGAACTGTTATTATCTGATCTGTTTTTGTTTGTAGAAGGGTGCTTATGGATCAAAAGTACCAAACTGGCGACTACTCAAGACTCGAGTACTTGTACTGATGTCGGTCTGTGGAAAAAGCGGTATCGAGCAAGCCTGTACGAAAAACGTCAACGATATTGGCGAAATGCTCACTAGGCTTTCCGTGGAATTGGTTCACCATCTCCTGATGGAATCTGATTAATTACACAACCCCATTTGGTAAGATCCACCGGATTAATTAATTGGCGGACGATCGAGTCACGCGACGCCAGGCCAAAACGACGCCAGGACCAGGTGCCAAGCAGCGTCTCTATTCCGCCACGCAAACACGATTGAAAAGGTTATTATTTTCGCCGGCGGAGGGCCGCCGATTATCGCCACGCTAAGCTTTAATCGCTTTGAAGAGTCGGGGGGGTTCGTCGCTCAGGAGGCGACGGGAAGGAGCTGATTCACCGCAGGCGACAAAGTCGAGGGAATTTTTGTTCCTTTTGAGTAGATTGACACAGCGGGAGGATTTCGCATGAATTAAAATGGAGGACAGGGACAAACTTTAGGCCGTCTATTAGAGGGAAAATTATACCTTGGAAAAGTCGACGTGCAGTACTGACGTCAAAGAAAAATAGCTAGCATGTTGAGATCATTTTACCCTAAAAAAAAAAAAAACAATCGGAGACAATTCTAATGGGATCTCTTCTTGTTTTTGATGTACATCGATACGCGATATATTGGAAACTGAAAGTAGCGTAGTACGCGTATTGCGTCACTTTGTATCGCAATATATTGATATATCAATATTATCACCCGACGCTACTTGTAAATGAAAGTACTTCTGGAGATTTCCTGTTGTGAAGCCGAACTTTTTTGCAGTAAATTATTAGTCGATGATCAAAAATACTTTGATTGATTTCAAATGGTAAATGGACTCACTTATATCGCGTTTTTCTACTTTGGGTACTCAAAGCGCTTTACGCTAAGTAGTCATTTAGCTACTAATGACGCAGCGTCAGGAGCAATTAGGGGTTCAGTGTCCTGCTCAAGGACACTGACAAGGTCATGATAGTCGGGGGATCGAACCCGCAGACGACCACTCTACCACCGAGCCACGATGGCCCTCAATTGACAGCTAGCACGGTATATAGGTCGGAATCAGCTGAGAAACTCAACGCCATTTCACACTGGTAAATAATATATTTGGTGAGAAAAGCTTTTATCATGCAAACATGTGAGAAACATTGCCACCTGGTGGTAGGACGACAAAGTGCTTGATTTGACGTGCTTGACTTTTTAAACAATATCGCCGAGGATCAGCTTCTTTAATCATGGCAGTCAATATCGTGATTAAAATCCAATTAATTGTGCAGCCCATATTTCAGCGTCATCTCAGCGCATCGACTCCCCGCGTCGGACTCTCGGAGAGTTCCTTAGTGCGGCACAAGAGATGCTTTAATGCAAACTGTTAAGTCGAGTCGAAGTCGGCAACCTTCACTACCTGCCCGCCTGACTGACTAAGGATCCGCCGGCCGCGAAGAGATGAGAACACAGCCGAGGGGAAAAGATTCATTTCAGCCACACCTTCCCGACTGCGCGGAAGCCTTTCGGTTTCATGGTCCACCACTTACATTTCACCCAGACTGCACACAGGAGAAGGCGCAACTCAAATGTCACACTTTTTTTTTTTCTTGGTGTTGTTTTTGCTGCATGGCGGAAGGAAGCCTTCCCACACCCTGCGTTCACATATCGGTGTCACGGGTTTGAGAAAACGATTTCGGGGTAATATAAATTGCAAAGGTGGGCTTGTTAGGAGTTTATTTGCGGGGTCAATATTCGTCATTCCCGCCCCCTTTCCCTCATCGTCGGTCCGTCATTTTTTCAAGCTGCGAGCCATGTCTTTGTGTTTGCAAATCCTTTCACCGAAAAGCACATACTGTACTTCCTGCGGTTGAGCCAACTCTATCGAGCCAAATTGTGACTAGTCTCAAAAAACGGCGTGGACGTCTCCATGCAAAAAAAAAAAATGAGTGAGATAAATCGTGTGAGTTCTGAGAGGAAGAGTTGTGCGAAACACTTAATAGTTGGTATCAGGTAGAACGGCAGCTATCAAATAGTTTGGTATTGGAATAACCAAGTGAAATTCAGCTATTGGAAAACAAACAGACGCTCATCTATATATGAACTATTTACGTTTCGGACAACCATTCGTTAGATGATTGGGTTTGGGAGTTGTCGATCAGAAAAAAATACACTGTGTTTAGTACGCAGACCTCTAACTTCTGCTAGCTTTCAAGATCTGGAACGAACAGCGTTCCGTTGCGCAACTACGTAACATTTTGTAATTTTGCGTGAAAAAATACAAGCGATTCAGAACATTTGGTTGCTCTGCTAACAAAATATACAGAATTTTCACACCATACGGCGCATCGTATGCGCAGTTTAAATTTATGAGATGTGCTTCCGTATTTAACCCATACATAAGGTATACCGTATATTACCGTAGAAATTTAAAGGCTTTTATTTGCACCTTATGGTACGGAAACCATGGTAAGGTATACCGAATATTACCGTAGAAATTTAAAGGCTTTTATTTGCGCCTTATGGTACGGAAACCATGGTAAGGTATACCGAATATTACCGTAGAAATTTAAAGGCTTTGATTTGCGCCTTATGGTACAGAAACCATGGTAAGGTATACCGAATATTACCGTAGAAATTTAAAGGCTTTTATTTGCGCCTTATGGTACGGAAACCATGGTAAGGTATACCGAATATTACCGTAGAAATTTAAAGGCTTTTATTTGCGCCTTATGGTACGGAAACCATGGTAAGGTATACCGAATATTACCGTAGAAATTTAAAGGCTTTGATTTGCGCCTTATGGTACAGAAACCATGGTAAGGTATACCGAATATTACCGTAGAAATTTAAAGGCTTTTATTTGCGCCTTATGGTACGGAAACCATGGTAAGGTATACCGAGTATTACCGTAGAAATTTAAAGGCTTTTATTTGCGCTTTATGGTGCGGAAACCATGGTTAGGTATACCGAATATTACCGTAGAAATTTTTGATTTGCGCCTTATGGTACGGAAACCATGGTAAGGTATACCGAATATTACCGTAGAAATTTAAAGGCTTTTATTTGCGCCTTATTGTATGGAAACCATGGTAAGGTATACCGAATATTAACGTAGAAATTTAAAGGCTTTTATTTGCGCCTTATGGCACGGAAACCATGGTAAGGTATCCCGAATATTACCGTAGCAATTTAAAGGCTTTTATTTGCGCCTTATGGTACGGAAACCATGGTAAGGTATACTGAATATTACCGAAGAAATTTAAAGGCTTTTATTTGCGCCTTAGGGTACAGAAACCATGGTAAGGTATACCGAGTATTATCGTAGAAATTTAAAGGCTTTTATTTGCGCCTTATGGTACGGAAACCATGGTAAGGTATACCGAATATTACCGTAGAAATTTAAAGGCTTTGATTTGCGCCTTATGGTACAGAAACCATGGTAAGGTATACTGAATATTACCGTAGAAATTTAAAGGCTTTTATTTGCGCCTTATGGTACGGAAACCATGGTAAGGTATACCGAGTATTACCGTAGAAATTTAAAGGCTTTTATTTGCGCTTTATGGTGCGGAAACCATGGTTAGGTATACCGAATATTACCGTAGAAATTTTTGATTTGCGCCTTATGGTACGGAAACCATGGTAAGGTATACCGAATATTACCGTAGAAATTTAAAGGCTTTTATTTGCGCCTTATTGTATGGAAACCATGGTAAGGTATACCGAATATTAACGTAGAAATTTAAAGGCTTTTATTTGCGCCTTATGGCACGGAAACCATGGTAAGGTATCCCGAATATTACCGTAGCAATTTAAAGGCTTTTATTTGCGCCTTATGGTACGGAAACCATGGTAAGGTATACTGAATATTACCGAAGAAATTTAAAGGCTTTTATTTGCGCCTTATGGTACAGAAACCATGGTAAGGTATACCGAGTATTATCGTAGAAATTTAAAGGCTTTTATTTGCGCCTTATGGTACGGAAACCATGGTAAGGTATACCGAATATTACCGTAGAAATTTAAAGGCTTTTATCTGCGCCTTATGGTACAGAAACCATGGTAAGGTATACAGAATATTACCGTAGAAATTTAAAGGCTTTTATTTGCGCCTTACGGTATGGAAAATACTACTAACTACTTTTAAATACTTTTAAAAAAAACTTTTAACAACGATTTTTTCCCAATTGACTTTTTGTTGGTACATACGCTTTTTTCAAGACTTATGCTATGCCCTTGTTTGGGCATGGTTGAAGACTCGTTTTTTTTTCTCTCCACCCTCGCCCTTGTGTTTTTCTCCAAAGATCTCGGAGCGCCCTGCATGGCGCACTCAGACGGGCCTTGCCGTAGGGGTGAAAAAAAATATAAGTTTCTCGGCTGATACAAGCTTGTACTTGTGCGGGTATAACGATCTATCGATCTATGAACTCTGAAGTTAGAGGTTCTGCCTTATACTTTTATAAGTCGCTTCGCGGCGGCCACAACACGGCGAAGCATAAAAAAACACTCCAAAACACTTTGGCCCAACAAAACAAGAAGAAGAAGCAGAGATAAAGATGATGTTAGTGTTTATGGCACTCTGGAGTCAGTCAAGGAACATTCGGGCTAGGCGGGTCTCGCGTTTCTGGCGGTCGAGCGTGTGCTTGTTTGCAGCCGACTTTCATTATCCACTCACAGGCACCTAGCACCCTCCCGCGCGAGCAGATAGCCACATCTCAGCATCAGTCACACGCTCTTCAGGGGCTTGGCGGAGACATTCCTCATGGCCTCCAGCTCAGGCAATCAGAAAAGGGAGATCCATCAAAGGGAGCACGTGCGCCACGGGTTTTAGCCCCATAATGCTTTCCAAATAAGTCCATTAGTGCAAAGGGAGGAGAAGAGCGGCGGCGGACGAGGGAAGGATGCTGAGGCGCCATCAAGAAAAGTGACAAACAAAGAAAGGATCATTGATTTTGTTTGCTTTAGCTTTAAAAAGAGATCATTTAGTGCGGCGGAGCGTGGCGGCTGTTTTTAGAGCCCCTGAATGAAGACGCGATCATAAAAAGACCACCCCGAGGGTTCGGAGCCTAACGGTCCGTTTTTTCATATTTTCCAAGATGGCGGGGAACATAAAGCCATCTATACATGTCTTTAAACGCGGCATTTTTTTCAACTTTGTCTTGGTTGTGTCCTCTGGCTCCGTCCAGCACAGGACGTCTGCTATCAGTTCAAATTTTCAAGGCAAAAAAAAAAAAAAACATTCGCTGCCAATGGCGCCTATAGACGTCAATAAATTTATTTTAAAGGGGCTGGCAGTGGATTCGTTAAAGCAGCATGAAGCAAAGTGTGCTGCAAGTGACAGAAATTTCATCGCGGTTATCTCTTGCGGGTTACGACGAAAACCTCAAGGCTATTAAGCTACTCTGAAGCCAAAAGCATTGTACGGTATCAGAAACTGCAGTCCCGGTTCTAGTCTGGCAATGGCGGTCTTGAACTTACAATGCCTACTGCGGCAATAAGACTAGGTTGTACTGTATTACAATTGTGTTCTGGGTCTGCTTTGGTGTCTCAAAGGTCAAGGAGCAAAGATTGAAAACACTTTGAAAGCATAACTGTCATTTCCGGTAGCCCTATCGGTGGATAGAGCATAGTTGTCAAACTCCAGTCCTTGAGGGCCGGTATCCTGCATGTTTTCAATCCTGGTCCATTAATTATTTTCTTCAGCTACACTTGACCACTAGCTAACATTTTTTGACAACTTTGTCCGCCGTATTTGCTTTGATCACGTTGTCTCGAGATCTTGTTGTCGTGAGATTTCATCTGTAGGAAATTTTTAGTAAACAAAATGCCTCCTAAAAAGTGCTATGTTGAGGCCTGAAACAATATCAACTCTGCCTTTTTTTTCCTTATTACTTACAAGTCAAGTAATACACAATCAGATAGCGATGAGCCAGAAAGTAAACAGCGAAAACGAACCGCGCAGAAGATCGACAAGAGGAACGAAACAAACATGTCGAAGCTAAACAAACACTCAAAAAGACGGGCTTTACTTCCAAACTGGACTAAGTTATATCACTGGTTACAACATGATGATGATGACGGATGCTACATGTAAGTCCATTCTATGATTCTAATAATTTTACACTTTCCTGTGACATTTGTGAATATCTGTTTTTACGGTTTTAAAACCGCTTATTCAAACGGCCGCATGTGCAGGCCTTTGAATCCCCGAACGGAGACGTCGTAGAAGAAGAAGATGACCGACCCCCAGGGCAGGATGCCGGTAGAGCAAAGTAATAGTCAAATTTCGACGTTCATACTTCCAAAAGACCTGTAGTAACTTAAAGCCATCTATACGTGTCTTGAAAGGACCGCTGCAGCCAAGCTTATTCATTTCAAGAGTCACTACTTTCTGACGGCGCCAAGATGCCGAGCCACAGCTAATTGCCCGTGACCGATTCTTTCCTTTCTCCTTTTTATTGTTGTTTTTATTACGCCGTCCCGCCCGAGTGATTGTCAGCCGGTAATCCTTCGTACGCGCCGCGTTTAAAAACATATGACGCTCGTATTTATTTAGATATGTTAAATAATGACGCTGGCACTTTCATACTTCGTAAAGTTTAAGAGATGACAGTGAGACACTCTTTTAGTGGAGGCATTAACGATTGATGATGGAATGGGGTGCTAAAGGGTATAGCGCTTTCAAAATTACGGCTTAATATTTGCGTGGTAAAAGGGACGATTGGCGTTGGCAATCTTTCTCGGACACCTGGTTCTTACTGAGAGACGTTCGCAGAGGCGGGGTGTCCGTGGTCGGGCCTTCACTGATGGACTTCAACTTTTGGTATCATAGATCTTTTAACTTGACAGGTGACGAGCGGTGACAACACAAGTTGGGTCGAAACATTCTAGTACAAGGAGAATCTGAGTTTTTACAAAAATGAAATTGAATATTTTCCTGAAACAATTAATTCAAGAATTATTTTTAAAGGATTTTTGCATGATTGTTTATTTTATTTAAAATCTTAAGTACCCCCTGAAGTTCCTTCGAGTACCCCCAGTGGTACTTGTACCCCCCATTAGAGAACCAGTTTTAAGAAACTGATTTTGTGAGGAGGAGCAAATCAAAAACAAACATCTTCTAATTGTTCCATTTTATTCTGATTTGGCCAACACGTTTTCATTTTATTACTGAATAGAAATAATATTAAACATCCGCTTAATTGGATGAATTCCTGAGTAGCAGTTTGACAAAAGAAAACAAAGAAGACAAAAGAATTTGACCAAAAATAATTGCTTCCAATCAAAATGTCTGCCTTCCTGGAGACTATTTGAAAGATCTTGTCAAATGTCAAGCAATTGTTTTGTGTTTCTGCAAGACGTTGTTATACAGTAGTTCCTCATTTTTTTGGAGCGGGAGGGATTGTGAAAAGCGTCTTTTAGTCAGTTCGGATGTAGAAAATGTCGGATAACCATCTGTTGTGTTCTGGAACGTATGCTGCAGTGTTTTGGTTTGTTTGTTTGTTTTTTAAACAAAGTTGAAATCCGGTGCGGCCTTAAGCGAAAACACTGAATTCCTTCGCACTGCTGCCACCGTTGTGATTTAGATAAGGATGCGCTCTCACCTGCCAGAGCAGACAGAGCTAAAAGTCATTTTTTCATGCAGGGATCAATAATGCAACACTTGGCCTGGGAGGTTCAATATGTAGTTTGTATAATATTGCCTTGAAACTCATGTTGTTCCTCGAGTTCTCTGTGGGTTTGAAAACGCATCTAAAGGGAAGTCCATATTGACAAGTGACTTTGGCCAATTTGGTGGGATTGATTGGTGACCAAAGCAGTCAAAATTTATCAACGATTACCGTTATTCAGCAAATGTAAGATACACAAGGGTGCGTTCTATAAATGCTAACTTAATGCTAACTGAATTTTCCGCGCTATAAGGCGCACCTAAAAGCCTTATTTTTTAAAAAAAAGTTGATGGTGCACCTTATAATCAGGTGCACCTTATATGTGGATCAATATTGAGATTGGGATTCGTAGATGGGGAATGAAATGCTAAAGTAAGCCATATAGACATTGAGTTATTATGCTATTGAGAGTTTAGTTATTGTTATTATTTTGAGTATTACTATATTGTGAATGAAAATGTTTTAAAATATGTCATTCATTGACGGTGTGCCTTATAATCTGGTGCTCCTTATATATGGAAAAAGTTTTGGAATGTCATTAATTGAGGGTGCGCCTTATAATCCGGTGCGCCTTATATATGGAAAAGGTTTTAAAATGTCATTAATTGAGGGTGCGCCTTATAATCCGATGCGCCTTATAGTGCGGAAAATATGATATATATATATATATATATATATATATATATATATATATATATATACATAAATATAAAACTTAATAAACTACAAAGACAACATATTTATTGTTCAAACTGATAAACTTATATTTTGCCAAATAATAATGAACTTAGAATTGTTTAAAACAAACATAAAACTACGTAGTAGTTGGGATAGAATGAGTTAACGACAAAGAATGAGCAGTAAAATGTGCAGTAATTCTTTTGTGGGCTTTAGTTAATCGGTAATCCGAAGGAAGAAAAATAACAGAAACACTTGAAGTTAATGAATAATCATTCCCATTCAAGCCATTTCATCATGGCTGCCACCTTAATATGGGATCAATACCAAATCTTGCAGTATTGCACCCTACTAATGGCTGCTGTCAGGCCTATTAATTTAACAATATAATTATTCGTGCGGTTGTAGTCTGCGCTGCACCATAAGCAATACAATCAAAGAGTTTTATTTCACGTTTAGAAAAATATATTGCCTCTTTCTTTGATAACATGAGAAAAGCGCAAACAGAAAAGTGACTCATTTATCACCCCGCAAGATAATATTTTTTACACGGACTTCATTCCTGCCGTGACCCATCTTGTTTTGTTTCATTCTCGGCGCTCGGTAAATAAGTTCGATCCTTATCTGTGTCATGTAAGAAACAGCACAATGTCGCGACAATTTTTGTCGTAAAATTGCTAGCTTGGCAATAGATAGTTATGATACATATTTAAACTGCTGTTAGCTGCGACGGGCACTGGCTGCTAACAGCTAACCGACTCACCCGTTTACGTAATAATTACCGTATTTTCTGCACTATAAGGCGCACCTAAAAGCCTTACATTTTTTAAAAAGCTAATGGTGCGCCTTATAATCGGGTGCGCCTTATATATGAGTCAATTTTGAGATTTGTAGATGGGGAATGAAGTGATAAAGTAAGCTTTACCTGTTTCTTTTTTGTGTTTACAGTTGAACAAGGTTGCTCATATTGACATTGAGTTATTATTTGAGGTATTATTGTTTTTAGTTTGAGTATTACTATATTGTGATTGAAAAAGTTTTCAAATGTCATTAATTGAAGTTGCGCCTTATAATCCGGTGCGCCTTATATATGGAAAAAGTTTTGAAATGTCATTAATTGATGGTGCGCCTTATAATCCAGTGTGCCTTATATATGGAAAAAGTTTTAAAATTCGTCATTAATTGGGGGTGCGCCTTATAATCCGGTGCGCCTTATATGTGGAAAAAAGTTTGGAAATGTGTCATTGAGGGTGCGCCTTATAATCCGGTGCGCCTTATATATGGAAAAAGTTTTAGAATATGTAATTAATTGAGGGTGCGCCTTATAATCCGGTGCGCCTTATATATGGGAAAAAGTTTTAAAATATGTCAATAATTGAGGGTGCACCTTAGGGTGCGGAAAATACGGTATAAGGAATACGGATGGTATAAAAAAAAAAAAAATTCAGGATTCAAGCTTCAAGGGATTCTTTGGGAAACAAATGTTTAGGGGATTACGATTATTAGGTACTTATGTGCTACAGTAATAATTAGGTTTGAACCTAAAGTAATTATTTGATTGATATTTCTGTGCCATGTGTAGACCATCTTTAAACCACACACTTGATAAAAGAAATTTGCGGACTCTTAAAATGTAAAAATATATGTCTTTTGGATTCAATTAGTTAAAGAAAACCCACAAGGTCGAGTGAGTTCAAGCGACCGTTTGTTGGAAGTCACGTCGGTTTTTAATCCGTACTGGAAGTGCACCGCTGCGTCATTAAAAATAATCCACTTGAGCTAAACGTTCATGTCATCCCATTCATTAGCTTCCTTCTAACGAAAAAAAATATATGTATATATGCACTCTGTTTAATTACGAGTTTCTGGTAGGCCAATAATACTTTTTTAAAAGGGTCAGGGGCGTTAGTGCGACTAACTCATCAAGTTGTAAAGCGGATTATTTCTGCCAATGAAAAACCATGTATTATTATACTATAATTAGAATTATACCATGTATAATTATTCTCCGTATGGAGAAGCAATCTCAAAAGGTAAATATGGGATCCAACTCTCAGGGCATTCTGTTACAAATTATGGAAAAAAAATTTTCATGATATTATGATGATATTATAAAAGAATCAATGGAGAAACAACATTTGCATCGGTATCTCTAGGTGTATTTTATTGAGCAACGTCAGTAGAAAGATCTTGTGATAACTTATTTCTAATCACAATAACTTTTATTTCTAAATACGTCACTAATGCCACTGCACAGCTGTAAAAAAACAATAACAAAAAAAAAAGCTGAATGACATTTTGCAAAGGAGACACACCACGTAGCAATGAGTTGATACGTGTTCCAATTATTTTGCTCTTAATTTGAAAAGAAAAACAAACCATTTTGTGTTCAGGGTCAGTGATGGGCACAAGTGAAATTTCGACCCAAAGGCAAAACATTTCCAAGAAAAACTCCAGGCGCCTCCACTCAACCTTTGCGGATTTTGTTATTTAGTCCGGCCTGACATAAAGGCATTGATCTTATCATCAGCGGGGGCGCATCAAGTGGGATCCGGGGCCAGGAGCTCGGACTGGCTGTTTGACCTTGAAACATTTCAATCTTTGACACCATCTGACCTTCGATAGATTAGGTGCAAATTTTCCTGCTTGATCCCGAGTGCTTGTCCGCACCCAAAGACAAAACTGTCCGCGGTGCTCAAATACGGGTACGTGAAGGTGATATTTTTTTATATGTTAGATATTCTGTGAGAATAATAGTACAGTATTCTTCGGGCTGCCCAGAATTGGCTTTCAACAACTCTGTGCTGCTCAGTGCTTCTTTCTTATCAGCAAGGGAACATCCCCAAAATCCAAAAACATCTACTGTATCTATCAACCATGACAGAAAGTTCAGATGCAGGCTGTTTTTCGTTTCAGTATTTCGCTAACGAGCAAATCTTGACCTACATAGGATCGGATTTGCCGCATTCCCGAAACTAAAAATTACACCGTTAAATCTGAGAAAGAAGATTTCCGACAGTTTTTTAACGACATTTTTGTGATAGAATAGGGCTGCGCGAATATGTCCAAAATAATAATCACGGTTATTTGGGTCGATGTTGAAATCACGATTATTAATCGTGTTTGCTCAAAGATGTCTATTTATTGCCCTTTTTTGAACTAGCAATATTTAAACAAGGCTTCAGGGCTTGATACTAATAATAAGAAAATAAAATAAACAAAAAATAATCATGGCAAAAACACACAGGGCAACACAGCTAGCTTACCTGCTAAGTGTAAAACAACAACAAAAAAAGCCTACTTAGAACTAAGCACATTATTTACTTTTAAACAAATGTTAATCAATTAGCAGTCAAAATGTCATCTTTGGTCATTTCAAACCGAATATATTCCAATTTTTCGGCTTTTTCAAAATGGCTCTCACTTGACAGCTAGCACGGTATATATTTTGAATCAGGTGAGAAACTCAACGCCATTTCACACTGGTAAATAATATATTAGGATGAGAAAAGCATGCAAACATGTGGGAAACATTGCCCCCTGGTGGTGGGATGACGAATTGCAAAATTTGACTTGATCCAATATATAGTGCTTGAATTTTTTTAACCGTTAATATCGCCGAGGTTGAGCTCGATTAATCGTGGCAGACAAGATCGTGATCGCGATTAAAACTCGATTAATTGTGCGTCCCTATGATATAATAAACAAAATGTCCCCGTACAAAAATCTACATGCAGTCATCGCATTGCAAAGTCATTGTTTGACGGGAAAATTGTACCTTTAAGCTTAAGAAAAGCCTCAGGCATCAATTTGCCAACGTTTTGAAAGGGAAACGTATTTTTCCCATGTTCCTTGGCTACAGGACTTTAATAAGCTGTCGGCTAGCCAAACTATTTCACGTCATGCTGCTAACGCGCAGTATAGCTGGATTTTTTTTTTCTTTTTAAATCGAGACACCGGGCGTCAAAATGCACTCGAGCGCTGAGAAAGCTCAAAGCCTTGTTGACATTGGAGAAACGTCATTTTGCCACTTGTTCCTTCAAAGCCCTTATCAGCCTTTTTTTTTTTAATAACATGTCATCAGGAGCATGCACTCATAATTCAGTCGCATCGCTTCGTTTTTCCAAGCGAAATGTCACATGACTTCGATAATAGCGATGAAACACTAAATACGCTCCAAGTTGCTGTTCAGACCAAAACGAAGAGTTTCAAATTAGACGCTGCCAAGAGGCCGTTCTCGAGAAACGCTTCATCATTTCTCACAGGAAACGGTCAAAAATGACAAGTTACACATTATTCTGTTTCGTAACGTGTGGTCAATTATACTTTGCAAAGCACCTTCTTAAAAAGGTAAGACTTCTTACAACGTGTTGTCAAAGTATGTTTTTTTTTTCGTTCTGAGCAACAAAATCGGGCGATCGGAGATTATCGGAGATTATCGGAGATTATCGTCGCAACGGCAGACGTCCCGAGCGAAGCATCGATATAATCAACAAGTTTTTCACGACGGCGTTTTCTCAAATTTCGATGTTGAAATACGCTGATGATTAGAAAACGCAGACTGATAGAAGTCCCACAGCAAAAAAGATGTTTGGGTTCATGTGCGAAACGATGAAAATTCTTTTTTTTTTGCTTTAAATAGCTAACAGGCGCCGTCGATCAAGACTCAACACGGGTAGCTAATTTTGCTTCGTTCTGAGCAACAAAATCGGGCGATCGGAGATTATCGTCGCAACGGCAGACGTTGTTGTCCCGAGCGAAGCATCGATATAATCAACGAACTTTTCACGACGACGTTTTCTCAAATTCCGATGTTGAAATACGCTGATGATTATAAAACGCAGACTGATAGAAATCCCGCAGCAAAAAACATGTTTGGGTTCATGTGCGAAACGATGAAAATTATTTTTTTGCTTTAATAAATCGCTAACAGGCGCCGTCGATCAAGACTCAACACGGGTAGCTAATTTTTCTTCGTTCTGAGCAACAAAATCGGGCGATCGGAGATTATCGTCGCAACGGCAGACGTTGTTGTCCCGAGCGAAGCATCGATATAATCAACGAACTTTTCACGACGACGTTTTCTCAAATTCCGATGTTGAAATACGCTGATGATTATAAAACGCAGACTGATAGAAGTCCCGCAGCAAAAAACATGTTTGGGTTCATGTGCGAAACGATGAAAATTCGTATTATTTTTTTGCTTTAAATAGCTAACAGGCGCCGTCAATCAAGACTCAACACGGGTAGCTAATTTTGCTCCCGCTTCGGGATGCTACTTAAAAGTTTTTGTTTTTTTGTAAGCCTCGACCTAACTGCAGACAAGACAATTTAATCGCAGGCACGCAGAAGATACAGCCGAATAATAGGCCGCTTATTTTGTTGTTGTTTAAAGCTCCGAATGTTTTCGCCATCCCTTGTTGTCTCAAAACTAATGAGCACTTACGTACTAAATTATTGATACGTGTTGCATTGCGGGTCTCTGACTGTTTTATGAAACCATTTTTGTCTGTCCGGGAAAATGAAATTAAAGATCAGTGACTGCTTGTTGAAGAGGTATGTATTTCCGCCTGGGAAAAAAAAAAAGCTTGAGTGCTTTTATGTCGTGACGTGATTTATACACCAATAAGAAATATAGCGAAAAGTCTTAAGATATAATATAGCAAAAAGGCTATTAAGATGATGTTAGTTGCAGCCTTAACTGCCAGTTGGCCCCGAGATTTTTATTGGTTGCCTTCATACAACTTATACCGTATTTTCCGTACCATACGGTGCACCGTATTATAAGGAGCAGTCTCGATTATTTCCGTATAACCCGTTGATAGGGCGCCCCGTATTCCTAAAACATACGTCCGTCGATAAAAGACAACGTATTCTAAATGGTTTCATCGCTCCCAGCATACGTACTGTACGTAATGCGGAATGTTCTTTGATTGGTTTATCGTTGCCAGAGTGCGTATTGTACGTATTATGTAATATTCTCCGATTGCTTTTTCGCTGCTAGCGTACATAATGTGTGTGTTCACTTACGCCCTAAGGTGTGTTTGTGAGCGTGAAAGGTCAATCTTCTCTGTGTGCCCTGCGATTGGCTGGCAACCAGTTGAGGGTGTACCCCGCCTACTGCCCATACAAGCTGTTGAGAAGATGGATTGATGAATAAACAAACACATAAATAAGACCCCAAAAATACCCCAATCAAAATATGTGGTTAAACAACTTCTTTTCAAGGAGTACAGCAAAGTGCAAAGAAAATCAAACTGAACAAAATGGTGCTGTAGTTTTTGGACACTGGGTGGCAGCCACATGACAAAAGAAGTTGTAAACTTACAAAGATGTCATAATGTCAAATACGGAAGCGCTGTATGCTAACTGCATACTATAATAATACAATAATACAACACAGGCACAAGCCGAAGACACATTGCTCATTTGGGCAATTTTGTCTACTGATTATGGACAGTAGACTCATGGGTAATTTCCTACTCTTTTTTTTAATGCCGTCCAAAACGATCTCGCGGGCCGGATTATAACTCCTTCCGGGTCGGATCGGGCCCGCGGGCCGTATGTTTGAGACCCCTGCGCTACGCTACGAATCCTGCACTGAAAACGCCGGTAAATATTTGCTCCATTTCCCGTAGGAGACTGTCCATGACCTGCCGGCTGTGGTATTTATTGACGGATGGGTGCAAAATGTTGCCGTGACCTTGGCGCCAAAAAGGAGTCCACTGGATGCTGAAATCGTCAGGGCCGAGCGTCCTCTGTAACCTCCGCAGGGGACGTCGGAACAGCGAGTCCGCCGCATTACCGCCGCGTGGGCTGAGACGGGGAGAACATTGGGGCTAATTACGGCAACAAACACCGCCGGACCTCATTTCCATTCAGACGGGATGCGATGCACACGCCGCGCCGGAAAAGGCGTACGTCTTCATATGCGGCGCGCCCAGACATAAACGTGGAGTCTCGGGCCCTCTCGCCGGCATCGCAGGTGACCGTTAAAGTCGGGTAAAAATTACGTGACGCGGGCGACGGCGGCTGCGCCGCAAATTCAAAAAGCTTTTAAAACTTTTACATTATGACGCCGACGCACGGCCGCTGGATAAAATAAAAACTAATGTCCTATTGATTTTGTGTCGGGCGTGATGTGTGGCTTCCAGTGAAACCCACCGCAGCGAGACGGCGCATTCTTATGCACCGCGCAAGGCAAAAAAGGTCATTATGTCATTGACGGGTCATTTTTTTCCCTAAATATAAAACAAACTTAAGGGAGCGCTCGCTTTGTTCTGCTCGCTGACCGGAGTACATTAAATATCAGGGCTATTGATTTTACATCAAGCGAGCGTCACTTTACACAATGTGCTGAGGATGTAAGCGGTCACATTAAACACATGCCGCAGTGCCTTCGCATACACGGCGATAGATTGATGTGAATGCAGCACACGGGGGTACAAACAAGAAGCGAGTCTTCCGTAGCTCGGGATTGGATTCAATGCGCTGAGTCGTTCGCGAACCCTGTCGTCCGAAGAACGACATCGCCGAGTATGAGAAGCTTCGGCGACGAAACCGTGTGCAGAAAAACCCCCCGGTGTGAAAAAAATCCATCTTTTTTCACTTCCCTATACAACGAAAAAATCCCCGTCGCATACGTGAGGCGCCGCCACGCGTTATTTACTTTACCGTGTACTCGGTGGGGCTTTCCCTCGCAGTCGACGCATCGAAAATACCAGAACTTGACCCTAAAATTAAGGGCGTCTCTTAAACACGGGTGTGTCCTACATCTGGGGAATTACAGACCCGTAAATGATGAAACAAGCGCATTAAAAAAAAAACATTCAACCGAGCCACCCCTTTCCAAAAATCGACCAAATTTGTTTCCTTGCCACGATACTCAGGTGGTAGTGACTGAGCGTAACGCGATAAACATGATAAACGGTCAAACTAAGCAGATTCTTTGCATCCTGTGGGGCCGGAGTGTGTGACACTTCATGCCAAAAAACAAACAAACCGAGGGAATCGAGCGACGGCTTACGCAAGCGGACTTATTATAACGGAGGCCGCGTAGCATCCATCTGTGACGGATGCGCACCGCCACGGGCGATGATGTGCAGTCCAATGACTGCTGCCAGAGTACACATCCATTTTTTTCCCCCTTTTCTTCTGCAACACTTAAACGTAAAGCCTCGAGCGAGGACCGGGCCGGCCGGGACGGTGCCTCCCCCGTGGCCCGGGTCAGAGTTATTGAAATACTCTTCCTTTTGTAATACATCTGCTTAGACGGTATTTATTACTTTTATAACTAATGAAGGAGGCGGGATCCTTCGCAGAAGACGGAATGTCAGCAGTTGGACTTGGTCTTTAAGGACCGTTGATGTAGACAAAGGGTTCGATTAGCTCTGACGCAAATTGCCGGTAACTCAGTATTTGTGTAAGTTACTTAGCAGGATTAATGCAAAGATAACCGGACGACGGGGTGGGATCGGCGTGATACACTAAGATACACTAGCGGGTGCCTGCGGTCTATTAGTGGGGGAAGGATCGATTTAAATATCGATACCACCATGGGTACGTATTGACAGATTGATACAGTGAAACCCAGTTTATAGTGAGGGCTTCGGAGTATTCCAAATACGGGAAAGGTAAATGGTAACAAGCGATCTTACACTTTCCTAAAGCTTTATGCGAAGAAAAAACATCTCAGATTTATGCCTACCACATGCTAGTAAGTCAATGTCTAATCGACTGTAGTTCTTCGAGTCTAATTTCCGAGTCATTTTCTGAGTCATAGTTACGTTGAGATGCATATTTTTTTTTTTTGTACAGAGACTTCCTGCCACAAGCTTTAAACTAATTAGTCATTGTCTAATCTAATGCAGTTTTACGAGTCTAATTTACAGAGTTTTGGTTGTTTTTTTTTTTGTTTGTCTGTTTAAACAAAGACTTCCTAACACATTTAAACTAGTTAGTCGATGTCTAATCTAATGTAGTACTACAAGTCTGGTTTTCAGAATTTTGGTTACATTACTGTATTTTTTTTTTTTTTTATAAAGATTTCCAACCACATTCTTTAAACTAGCAAGTCAATGTTGTTGAACGAGTCTAGTTTCCATGTCTAGTCTGTTACGTTGGATTTTTTTTTGCACAAAGACTTCCTACTACATGATAAAACTAGTAAGTCACAATTTCTAATCTACTATATTTCAGTGAGTCTAGTTCTCTGAGTCTTTGCTACGTTGTTTTTCATTTTGCACACGACTTCGCACCAGGCTAGTAAATTAATGTCTAATCGAATGCAGTTCTAGTTTCCGAGTCTAATTTTTGGAGCTTAAATTATGTTGGATTTGTTTCTATAAAGACTTACTGCCACATGCTTCAAAGTAGTAAGTTAATGACTAATCTACTGTCATTGTAAGAGTCTAGTTTTCGGAGTCTTGTTTGGGGGGGCAAAGAAATTCTACTTTCACAATTCTGTGTCTTGTCTGCTCCTGGGCTTAAACTGATTCTCACCAAACAAAACGGCGGTACAGTGTTTCGCATCTCTTTCAGGCTACTTAGTTTTATATTTATATTTTTTGGAATATGTGAGGTCCAAGCTGGGATTTGAACCCAAAACATTCAGAGTTTTAGGCAGACGTCCTAACAAACCCAAACACTGTCCAATGCCGCCGCATAGTCTCAATGCCAAGTACGTAGACATCCGCAAGAATTTGTGCTGATCCAAAATATGTTTATTTGGCCTCGCACCCTCCTTGATTGGTCTTTCGCTGACTAAAAGATGCTCGACTCTCAAAATGTATTTTTCCATTTGCATTCAATTTCTCTGATTGACACCGCAGTTGAACAAACACGGGTAATAAGGTTGCAGTGAGGGGAATGCGTAGCGCCTGACGGGATCACGTTGATCCGACCATTTCCATAATGCGGCGGGACGGCGCGATTCCCGCCAATCGCTCGGCACAGAGAACGTTTCTTTCAAATCTCTCATTCGTATAGAAAACAAAGCAAAAAAAAAAAAAAGCTTCGACTCGTCTAATGATGTCGACCGGTAAGACGGCTTAAACGTGACCGCTATCGATATTGATCTTTCGCAGCCGATCGGGCCATCAAGTCGGGAAAGTATCGTCAGATCTGACAAAACCGACGAGCGGCGCTTCGTTGGTGTCACGATTTGGCCTTTTTGCCTGCCGATCCGCCGATCGCGTTTGCCCGTCTGTGGTACTGCCATGCAACAACAAACCCCGGGGGGCTTGTTTAATGGCTGCAAACTTTATTGTTTTCCCCCGTCTCGCCGGGCGCTCTTACTTCACATCTCATCTGACACTTTCCCCTGCGCATCTCACTATCAAAACCGGAACAAAAAGGGACACAAAGCCATGGCGCTCAGACTACAAAAGTGGGTCAGTTGGCGTAGAGAGCTTGATGAAACGGTGAGAGCAGACAACAATCTCATCCCGATATCGCTTTTGGCAGAGCTACTCAATCCAGATCTATCGTTACATCACTCATTCACTCTTTAAAGAAGCGCTTGGTTTTTTTTTTTTTCTCTAGGGTTCACCCGGCAGTTCATATTCACTTCACTCGAAACCAGAAAATTTCAGCACCAGCTCCAAAATAACAATTGTGTGTAAGATGGTAGTTAGATCAAAGATTCAGGAGTTTTATTATCATATGCGTATTAATACTCCACAATGAAATTCTTATTCTGTTCACTTAACCGTGCAGACTATATTCAACAATCGAGCGAATAATAAAGTAGGCGGGAAAAAACAGTAATGAGGCAATAAGGGCAGGGATAATGAATCACTAAAAAATGAATAGGCTTACATTCTGAGGATATTGAGTGGAAGAAAAAGTACACAAATGAGGAGGATAGTGCAAAATATCATGTACTGTAGTGCAAAATATGTATTTAGCAGCTTTCCTGCACTGTGCAGGATTTGTAAAGTGCACGTAAAGTGAGTGGTGATGAGGCAGATTGGTGCGTGTGGGATTTGTTCAGAATCCGGATAAAAAGTGATTCAAGGTCACGGGAAGCAACAAAAAATCTTGCATTCTGCATAGCGGTTAATATTATTGGACCACATGGTGAAATTATTGATTTTTTTTTTGTTTGTTTGTTTGTTGTCCATAGAGCAGTGCTTCAATTATTGTTTGCAAAGCTCCCCCAAGGAGAGAGAAAATATTTCATGAGCCCCCAGTCGCTGCGGTAAATACATTTAAAATTGTATCCTTTATAACATTAACAAAAGAAAACAAAAAGCAAGTTTCGGCAAATTACAGCGATTACACAGAATACAGCTATTCTGAATTTGAAAAATAAAATAGCTTCAAGTGCATGAGAGTTTCACCAAGTGGTGTCCTTCTATTAGCCCGTTCCCTTTTATGATCATTTTCACAAATGTTATTTCACATAATTTGCTGGTTGATCAATAAAGTTGTTGATCATATTTGTAAAATGTGACATCACAACAAAACATTTCATTCACACTACGGATGTTTTCTGCTGTGCTGTAAATAAACCTATCATAGCCAAAACAGCAGTTAGGTGAGTTTTTAAGCAAAAGCACAAATTCCCCAAAACCATTCACACATAGAAGATGTCACAAACAGCAAATTTCGCTGGATATATTTTGACTGATATTAATTGCTGTAATTTACACCACTGGAATCCTAGACATTTTATATTTCTTTAGCTTTAATTTTCTCTCCAGCTAGCACAAGGCCCATGTTCTTATTAATATTCCAGGAGTACAGCTGTGATGAAGATTGGCAATTTGGGAATGAGACGCAGCTTATGAATTTGGAATAAATGTCTTCACTTTTCTGAGGTAAGAACAAGAAGAATAAATGCACTGAGATTATCCTAACTGTCAAGCAGGATTCTTGTCAACAACTCAGAAATTCCAAACTTCTACACAACAACAAAGCACTTCCGAATCAATATTTGTGTATCAACATGAAAAAAAAACGTTTTAAATGCAATAAATCATACTCACCAAAGGTAGTAGTTGAAATGTATCCTCTTGTGCTTCTTAGAGCTAACCAGTTGTTTTTTGACATTAGCTAGCTAGCTAACGCTAAATACAAAAAGGACTAGCTAGCTAGCTAGCTGTTGCTGCACAGGAAGTGCTGATTAAATCATTTGAGACAAGCTAACAACTGTGTTGGCCCACCACAGTTGACTTACTGTGACACCTGTATGTCATTATCTTGGTTGTAGCCAGGCCACGCCCCCCTGCAAAATGATTGGTAGAAAATTGCTTAAGCGCTCCAAACTATTTTGGTTACAAACAAATAAATATAAATACATAAAGGCCATTTTAATATACAATGTAAAAATAGATTAGGCAAACAATCGCACATAGTCTAGTGATGTTACTTGTTTTTTTGAACTGCTACAAAGGGCAAATCAGCATTTTTTTGTTCAGTCTTGTAATTTTCTAAATAGCTTTCGACCAATTCTTTTTGGCCACCGTTTGAAGGCTCATAATTGGCCCATCAATTAGCCAGCTGTAAATAAAACAAGGTCTTATTTGGTAGTATGTTCTAAGTACACTACAGTACAGTTTAACACTAATACTAACCTCATATTTAAAATATTTGACTTGAGACGTGTTTTCGCTGCTTCACACTTTTGCGCCAAGATAGCGCAGGTGCTAGCTAGGTAGCTATATGTTTCGACCAACTAAAAACGCTTGTGAGAACTTGTTTTTATTTTTAGTGGTATTATTATTCATTCGGGCGGCTTCGTGTCACTATTTTGCTCTCGAAAAGGGTTAAAAAAAAAAACACACCATTGTGTTCCATGGTTCCAGTATAACGTATTCAAAACACAAATAACAGGCGAATATCAGGAAAACTAATGATAATGTGCTTTGTGAATCTCTTTGGGGCCATCAAAGGATTTTATCTGCGCTAAGCATCAGCGCGACGAAGCTGGACACTAATGCTAACGTGAATGCTAGTGATTAGCAAGCTAATTGGTACAATTGTGGCAACTGGCCACTTCTACTTGTCGGTTGCGGTGCTCAGCTGGGCAGAATTTTTTTCACTGATTATTGTGTTGGTGGTCCGGATTTGAAGTATCAAAGTGGGATTTGACAAAATCAGGTGGCTAGGGCATAGTCTACACGTCACCAAGGCGGTAAATGTCTCAAGTTTGCCCTATCTGCAAAAAATGTCCGTTAGCTAGTTTTGTTTTGTTTTTTCCCAATAAAACCAAAAGTCTCAAAAATGTCATGATGGAACATGCTGGGAGAGGGTGTGGATCCAGAAGCAGGGAAGCAGGAAGGCAGGGTGTGCTCAGAAATAATCATTTAATATAAAGAAAAAACAAACAAGCTGTTATTACGCAATATCGGCAATGACTCGGCAAGAACTGAACGAAAACAGCAAACTAAATACCCTCAAAACTGACGAGGTAAACAAGGAACAATTGGGCGTTGCTGTTGAAAGAATTAATGCAAAAACTGGGGGAAATGCATGATGAATTATCGGGTTTTCAATATGTCCAAAATTGACAATATTTCCCATTTTGAATGGCAGTAAACGAGCCCGACATGGGCTAAACTTTACACCTATAGGGTAAACCTCCCGACCTCTCGTTTGCAAGCATTTAGCATCGTCATATTGAAAGTTTTGACAATCGCTGCCATATTTTAACATCAAAAATCCCGAGTTGGGTCAAAATATTTCCTAGGGGTTAAAAAAATAACAACAAAACCCCTGTCTTTGGGTTCAAAGACAATAAATATCAACAAAACATAATCAAAAAATCCCAACCAAAGTGGAGATTTGCCAAATTAAATCATGTAGCAATTCACAAACCGTATTTTTACGTCATCTATTTCCCGCCATAAATGCCGATAACATTATGAGACAGAAAATCTCGTCGTACAATTCCAGTTCCTGATGTGTAAACGCGCGTCTGCCGATCGCGTTTCCGGATAACGTTTAAAGACACGGACCCGATGCAGACCGTTAGCACGTTCAATCACTTGCCGGCATTTGCGTCAAACGCAGCGGCGGCGATAAAGTCATCAAGAGCGGGACGGCACACGATTACCTCCCGCGACAGATCGCGCGTATACATCAGTTTTTATCTGCGTATCCGGCGCGTAACGGCCCCGCCCGCTAAAGCGCGTAAGTGCCGAGAGGATTTGATTATATGTATATGTCATTTAGATTTCCCAAACGGGCCGGAAAAGCGCGAAAGCCGGCGCAGACGTACGGCACAATAAATGAGATTTACCTTGACTTATATGGGGGAGCGCCCTTGTGTGGAATTGCATAGGCGAGGTGTGTAGTGGAGCGCGCGTTGTGGGGACATAAGTGTTTACACCGTGAGGGGGGGGAAATAAGTCCCCATTATGTAAATGATACGTTTATGTAATAATACGAACGGTTATAGGCCGGGTTGGGTTGCACGCGGCTTGATTTTAAAGGCGACGTAATGGAAAATCGGCTTTTTAACGGCTTGTTTGTAAATAGTTGGCCGGCTGGAGCGCCAAGTCAACAACCGTGTAAAACTTTCGTCGGGATATCTGTGAAAATGTGAAAGTAATTGACGCCCCCGATTGAAAATGTTGATGGTCGGCGTCGGGGCGAAAACCTCGCAAAATCGTGGATTTTAAAATCCCGACGAATTGCAAACCGTTGGGATTCATCGGGGACGGCGAGCCGTTTTCCACTCTTTGGATTGGTCAGTAATTTGCTTGCGTGTAAAATCCACATGACTAACAGTATAAATCAGTCTTTCTCGACCTTTATTCGTTGATGAGAAAAATTTTGACCGCGTTGGATGGAAAAAGTGGCGTGGCATGACGTATTTTTTTCAGCAAATCCAGATCGTGAAACATCATCTGTTTTTATTCTGGCTCGCCTGCCCCAAAAAATTGCGTCGCGATGTACAATCCCATAAAACTTAAAATAAAGGGCATACAATGTTTTTTTTTTGCATAGGAGTTATAATTTGGCAATGATGGTCATGTTCCAATTCATTGGCTCTTAATTTGAAAAGAAAACATACATACATACATACATACATACATACATACATACATATATATGGCGTATACAGTAGTCTGAAAGATACGGTAGGTTTACTGCCTAGTTTAGATATATATAGGATTGATATCTGACTATTAAACTCATTCGCTGCACTGCCCCCTCAGTCAAAAAAGATCTTTGACGTCTATTGCCGTCACTGGCAGTGAATGAGTTCAATTTAAGCTTCTCAGCGACATATCCAAACGTTAAATTACGGTCTCGAGCTCTCGCGTCAAGCTGTCTTCCGATTTTACGCCCAAATCCAGTTTGACATATTTTGTAGTTTTCCGAGTCTAGTTTCCGAGTCTAATTTCCGAATCCGCTTCTAGTTTTCGATGCTCGCCGCGGTAGACTTTCTACCTTTCGACTTAAATGTCCTGTCTGCTTCTGGGTCCAAACGCTGGTCCTCACTTGACAGGCACTCCATTTTCTCGCCGACAATCTGGGCCCAGCTCCAAAAAGTAGAAAGTGGCGAGGCTCATGGTAATGAATGAAAAACTCGCTACTAACCCAGCGGTAAGTAATGAAGGCTGGCTCACCTGCATGAGAATGTCCTGCCCTCTCAAAACTCGTTTCCGTCATTAATAGTACTTTCACGATGTTATTAACTCACAAAAAAACGCCATTTTTGGTCATGCAAAATCACACCCCAAAATTCCGAACAAGGAAACGTGATTTGATGCTCCTTTATGTTTCGATATAAATACATGTCAAACGTTGGGTGTATTTCTGTGCCGTTTAATGTTGCGTTTATGAGCTGCTTGCGGGGGGACTCGGATGAGGTTTTGCATATGAAGTGCCGTTATGTGTATAAAACGCAAATAAAAAAAACAAGCGGCGGCTTAGCTAAAGCGGCCTTAATGGCGGAGACGATGTACATGTGGCGAATTAAAGTGAAATTTGACACTGCTTGGGTTCAGGCAGTTATGCGAAAACGCTCCATCACTCTTCCAAAAAAAAAAAACTCAACGACTTGTGTATAAACACTCTACATTCGTACCACAAGTGGGAAGCATATGGTAGCGGCTAGTGCCAGAAGCTAACATAAGAGTCAAAATCTTTACCCAGGGCTCCTTCTTGTCAAGCAGGCGCAAGCAGATGGACTCAAACCACACAAGTAACAGACGATCCAAAAAGTCATTTGCTTACGGAAACCTGGGCCAGTACTGGTCTCCGCTATTGGGAAAAGGAACATAAACCAACTCAATTAAAACCGTTAGTCGCAGAGCTCAAACTCAACAACTGTCCAGGATCAAAATCAGGGAAGAAACGATCACCATCCGAGTGAAATTTCAGCTCCCTGGTGTCTTCTGTTAAAGCTTTCTCTTTGATGTGAAATGCCTTGAACTGGACAAAAGCCAAGGAGGCTTAAAAACTCTGAAAAACTGCTGACATTGTACACTGTATGATACGGCACTTGTTGCTAGCGATTAGCGGCGGCTCCAATGTTAGCTGCTAGCTAACACAAGCGAGCAGCACTATGATGGCAGCATTAGCAGCTAGTAGCGCTCAACTTCACCAAACAGGCTGGCGAGGGCCGTCAGATTACTTTTCAAAGGCAGTTTAATCGGCGTAGGTGACTTGACTCAAAGCGTTGCTGTTCATACTGATCACTTTTGAACAAACATGGCGTACACAAACGTGCAGTTTTAGTCAGCAAACAAAACAATTTTGATGTCACTTTTGGTGAGGACGTATTGTTCTAAAATCACATTAATCTTTCTAGAAAGTATATATATATATATATATATATATATATATATATATATAAATACACACACACACACACCATATTTAATATATATACAGAAAGTATATAAGCCGCACCAGCAAAAATAGAGCACAAAACAAATAAATAATTGTCATGGATAAGCCACACTGGACTATAAACCGCAGGGCTCAAAGCATGAGAAAAAAGTTGCGGCTTATAGTAAGAAAAATGCAAAAATTACTCAAATAACAAAGTTTGACATCATGATTTAGGGTCTACCTTGTTTCGGATATTTGGCGTATGCTTATTCCGATATTTGGCAGAAGAAAACGCTGAGACGAAACTCGGCAGAATTAAATTCAAAACAACTCTGCGTCCCCAAAAATTGCTGTATCTTTCAGACTATAAGCCGCAGCAGCAAAAATTAAGCCTCAAAACTTTTTTTTGTCACGAATAAGCCGTACTGGACTGTAAACCGAAGGGCTCAAAGCATAAGAAAAAAGCTGCGGTTTAAAGTCTGAAAAAACTACAGTATATATATATATATATACTTATAGTGCAGAAAATACGAGATTTGATAAAGAATCCACAGATTCAAATATTCATTAGTTGCGACATGAAGAAAAATCTATGCTAATATTATATCACAAATACTTAGAAATGCTTTTCTATATACTCCAATACCGTCCTGGTGTTGAATTCTTTTTAAAGTGTCTTCTTTCCATCTTTTTCCACTGGGTATTATTCAGTTCAAAGACACGCTGAGCAAATAGTGCGACGGGGAAAAAAAAATGACAAAAAAAGTGTCTGAGGATGACGTTCAAAGCAGACGCTCCGAGCTTTGAAAAGGGATAAAAATAGTTGTTTTGATTCAGTTCAGGCGGTAGACTTACTGATATGGTGTCACCAGACCAAACTCCGCCTCTTAAAGGGACATATTCACATTTATTAGGGATCTTTGATGTTTTTTTCGGACCAATTCCAGTATGAGTGCTCAATTCTGTACTTCGGTTCGTCATTGACGGACGCCCGAGGAAAAATTTGCAAAATAAAAAATAAAATAAAATCGCGGACTTACAATAAGTTTGGTTTGGTGGCTTGAAAAATGGCCGACTAACTAGGACAGACGAGAATGTGAAAAATGTTCATCCCTGATCACTGATACCAAGTACCAATACTACCATAACTTTTTTTACGTAGAAAAAAACTCACTATACAGTACCTGGTCATATTAAGTGAAAAAAGCCTTACGATACATGCTTCTTTTTTTTTTCTTTTTTCAAAAAAAACCCGTTACTATATGTTAATTTTAGAGGGGAAAAAATGCTTTATATATATTTTTTTTTTGGAAAGAAAGCCATACTATAAATTTATAAATGCTGTAAAAAAAGTATACAACGTTGAGAGGTTTACCCTATAGGTGTAAAACTTAGCCCATGTCAGGCTCGTTTACTGCCATTCAAAGTCGGAAAGATTGACAATTTTGGACATATTGAAAACCCGTTTTTTTCATTCATTTCCCACGATATTTGCATTAATTCTTTCAACGGCAACTCACGAACGAGGTGCAATAGAAATTTTGGTGTTGAGACTCCAAAACCACCGGGGGGCGGTAGCGGACAACTTGTGACATTTGCAAGCCTTTCAACGACTTCATTGAGTGGCTTAGCCTGACTCCCATAATGCAAATTTCTCGCTATGCATTGTGGGACTTGTATTTTTTTTTTTTTTAATTTTATAGGGTTGTTTTGCTATCGTAGCATTTCCTCTGCAAAAATGGCCAGTTTTTCAGGGGAACTAATGCGGAATTAATGTCCATAAGTTCCTATAAGTATTCCGTGGCATATTTCTTGGCCGTACACCTGGGTAATCAGACCAAAGGCACATTCATCCATTAATGCTCCACCACACCACGCTTATTAGCATAATTAGAATATGCAAAGCCTTGATCCGATCTCTTCGCATTAATGAGCTGATACTGTTGTTTGACTTGAAGGCCTTCGTCAAACAGAAGAAGATCCGCGCGCCCAAGTCGAGCAGGAGGTGGGCGGGAAGGTAGGTGGGAGGCGGGTCGTGGGACCGAGTCGGCGGGGAAAGTCGGCGAGCCAGTTATTCCGGCGACTAGCATATGCTATCGAGTTATTATTTGAGTTATTATTGTTATTACTTTGGGTATTACTATATTGTGATTGAAAAACTTAAAATGTCATTAATTGAGGGTGCGCCTTATAATTCGGTGCGCCTTATATATGGAACAAGTTTTAAGATGTCATTAATTGAGGGTGCGCCTTATAGTGTGGAAAATATGGTAAAGGTGTTCTTTTGAGGATTTGGTTTCTAGGATTTATGGATTTATTATTTGAGTTAATGTTGTTATTACTTTGAGTATTACTATTATTAGTATTACTAGTATTACGATTGAAAAAGTTTAAAAATATGTCATTCATTGAGGGTGCGCCTTATAATCCGGTGCGCCTTATATATGGAAAACATTTGAAAATATGTCATTAATTGAGGGTGCGCCTTATAATCCGGTGCGCCTTATGTATGGAAAACGTTTGAAAATATGTCATTAATTGAAGGTGCGCCTTATAATCCGGTGCGCCCTGTAAAAAACTGTAATCGGGACATCCCTAGTTTTAATCTCACCCACGACAACGTACGATTTAAATAACCGCAACGAGCTGAGCTGACTAGCTTAGCCTGAATTGGGGGAAAAGTGAAGGGGAAAAAAAAACCGACAGTAAAAGTATTGATTGTATTTTCACTGGTGGGCGCACCACTTCATCCCCAAGCCGGCCAATTGCACTTGTCAATTATGGCGGCGGATCCTTGCCTTGGTGGAGAGACCCGGAGGAGTCGCCACTCTAATTAATTAAAGTTTTGCTCCAGTGGACCCGGACGAAATTGTGATTGCGGATGAACCTGTGTGTCTATTTGACTATTAACTAATTCGGTATCAGCTTTTTTTAGGCCCTCCTCAAGCCTAACACAATTTTTATTTAAATGCATACAGCAAATACAAACTTTCTTGGGTATGGGTCCTATGAACATAACTTAAAAATGTGTTTTTTTTTTAAATCATTGAATTAATTGTTTCGGGAAAATACGTTCATCAAACTAATTTTATGCTCAGTACGTTATTAAAATTCATTCAGATTCAGATTCTCCTCTCATACTAGAATGGTTGAATCCAACGTATTCTGTGCCACCGCTCGTTACCTGTCAGGCTAATGATTTGTTTTTGTGAGCACATCGCTACTATGATCCCAAAATTGGACTATTTTTCTGTGGACAAATATTTATTTATAATTATTTATTTTTCAGAACAGGTCTGATACTTTATTCTGATTATTTTTGGGTAACAAATATTTATTAATAATTAAGTTAATGATTTATTTTTTAGAAGAGATCTCTACTGTAATCCCAAAACAGGACGCTATATGTGGAATATTTTTCTGTGGAAAAATATTTATTCATAACTATTTATTTTTGAGAACAGGTCTGACACTTTATGTTAATTATATTTTGTGGACAAACATTTATTAGTAATTTAATGGTTCTTTTCGTGTACAGATCTCTACTGTAATAACATTTTTCTGTGGACAAATATGTATTTATAGTTATTTTTTTAGAACAGTTCTGACACTTTATATTGATTATTTTTTGTGGAAAAATATCGATTAATTATTAAGCGATTGCATTATGATAACATATTTCTATGATCCAAAAGAGGACACTTTAGGTTGAATATTTTTATGTGGAAAACTATTTATTCATAACTATTTATTTTTGAGAACAGGTCTAACCCTTAATGTTGATTATTTTTTGTGGAAACATATTTATTAATAATTTAATGGTTTATATTTGTGAACAGATTTCAACTGTAAAAACAGGACACTTTATGTTTAATATTTTTCTGTGCACAAATATGTATTTATAGTTATTTTTTTAGAACAGTTCTGACAATATTGCACAATATTTTCCACAATATTTGTGGAAAAATATTGTTGAATTATGAAGTTATTGCATTATGATAACATATTTCTTCTATGATCCAAAAAAGGACGCTTTAGGTTGATTCTTTTTTTGTGGACCAATACCAATGAGGTTTGAAAGGGTCTCAAATGTTGGGTTTTTTTTTTCTGTTTAAGCGGCTGAAAAGATATTTCACAGGGGGTACGCCACTGAAAAAGGTTGAGAACCATTGATGCACATGAGAACTCTGTGTAACTACAATAAAACGACCTTGACATAAGAGCATTCAACATAAGAATCTTCCTTTCACTTCTTACTTCACACTCTTATACTGACCGACGGATTGCTCTCTTAACACTCGTATCTTTGAAGCTTTAATTATTGAAAAAAACAAAAAAAAAGTTTCCCAGACCGTTTTACGGCTCTCGCCTAAATCCGAAAAAAATCCACAAAAATTCGAAAACGGTTCCTGCCAAATCCTGGCCCGGATTTAGTTTCGACCCTCTTCTGCTCACTTGCCCGGTTTTGGATTCCGTTCTCGAGCAAGGCGGAGCAAGATCCCGCCGACCCCTTGGAGGCGGAGTCTGGAGGTTCCTACCGGAGGCCGTTAACGTTCCGCCGCGGAACATTTGCGGTTTCCGTTTGCGCCGGACGCGGATTACGCGCTTTGCTTTCATCCGCGCTAAATTGCCGTCTGTGTTTAACGGCGCATTGATATGCAAATGGAGACGGGAAAAGCAGCTCGTGGGATGAGAGGCGCGCCGCCGGGACGGTCCAAGGCCGCGAGCGGGGATGGATTCATTGTGGAAGAAACGGCGGGAGGGCTGGTTTTTTTTTATACTTGATATCATTTACAAATATTTGTATTATTATTCCTCTCAGCAGCGGCCCGGGAGCTCTGCGAGAAGTCGCCATTAGGCGGAGAGGCGAAAGGCTCAGCGGAAATCTCCTCAGGATTGGGAGGAAGAGCTGAAGGTCGCTCGGGTTGCAGATGAACACTCAGATGATTTTTTTATTGATATTTAACGTTGTTTGCTTTGTTGTTGTTTTTACGGAGATTTGTTTTACAAGTTTGCGCGATTGGGATATTTGAAATCCGCGGTTCTCGAATGGGGTGGACTGGAGATTGGAAATGGAACAAACACGTCCAAAAATCCTTGAGAAATCATTTTTGAATGAATTAAATGGTTCAGGAAAATATGAGGTCATAAAACAAATTCAATTTCATTGTTTTAAAAAGTCAGATTCTCCCCCATACAAGAATGGTTCAACCCAAATTGGCATATGCCACCGCTCGTTACCTGTCAGGTTCATTATTTTTTGTGAACACATCCCTACAATGATCCCAATAGTCGAATATGTTTGAGGAAGATTGTTATAAAAGCTTTATTTTTAAATAAATATCAACTATTTTACTATCAATTTTTCACTTAATATGATTTGGTCATTTTTTTTCACGTTTTAATACAATATGAAAATGTATTCAAACGCATCAACTGATTTGCCTTGTCAATGCAACTTAAAAAAAAAAAAAACTTTTCTTAGCATGAAACTACACTAAAAATACATTAAATATGAAATTTCTGTCTTGGTCTGCGCGGCGATAAATATTTTCATCATTTTCTTTCGATTGTTTTTTTTTTCAAAATTGCGTTTGCGTTGCATCAAAGCAAAAATCCCCATTGATTTTTGGGTTTCTTTTTTTGTGTATTCCCGTTAACGACCCAACACTTGTGAGTTAACAATCGCTTGCTTTGTTCTCACAATAAAAAAAATAAATAAATAAATCTCTAACAAGGCATGAAACTAATAAATCTGAGTGGATGCTGGCAGCGGCCCAGCAGAAAGAAAAGAGAGTAATCACCTGTAAGGGATGCTCGGAGAGGCGCCATAAGCAGCATCACAATGCTTGACTTATTGCACACACCCAAAAAAAAAAAAAAAAAAAAGCAGAAATGTCAGTTCATATATTTCAGGAGAGCACAGAAGAAATATGAATAAAGTGAGGTGGAGGAATGTAAGCGTGTAAATATTTGCAAAAAGTTACCGAAAGGTGCAGGCGAGTGACCAGAATCACCTTGTATAAAAGATCCTTATAAATACCTAAAAATAATAATATTAAGTTATAAAAATGGAACATCGATTTCAAATGGAACCCCCCCCACCCCCCCACATTGGATTGCAATAGTTTCTACATTGAACCTTGTTTAATGCCTTTTAATGCAATGACAGGGACAGTTCAGCTTTCTTTTCAGATTAAAAGCAAATTAATTGTAACAAGAAGAAACGTTTTACTTAATTGTGGGACCTTATCACAGGATGAAACAGTAGGGGATCCGTCGCCATGTTCACGGGGAAGAAGAAAGCAGTGATTGCATGGACTGATGATATATGGACTACGCCCCCCCCCCACTAGCAGAAACTGACTGTTACCTTGCTGTCATAATGTCTCCCCTAAAGCGTTAGGGCATCAAGTGGTTTTGTAACAAGGGCCAAACAAAGAGGGGCAGACAGAAAGTGGAACCGGACCGGAAGGAATTCTGAGAGGTTCCTGTCCGCTCTCCTCGTGAGTAAAAGGCCCTTGTCTTCCTTCCTGTTCGGTTTTTACATGCCAGTGGATCGTTGAAATAAGATTGAGAACCACCGGATGAGAAGAATATAACGTAAATAAACAATTACCCGTGTGATAGAATTTATTCCTGGTGAAAGGGTTACTGTGCTGTCATAAAGTCTCCCCGAAAGCTTTAGGGCATCAAGGGGTTTTGTAACAAGGGCCAAGCAAAGAGGGACAGACAGAAAGTGGAACCGGACCGGAAGGAATTCTGCGAAGAGGGACAGGTTCCTGTCCGCTCTCCTCGCGAGTAAAAGACCCTTGTCTTCCTTCCTGTTTGTTTTTTACAAGACAGCGCTTCGTTGAAATAAGATTGAGAACCACCGGATGGGAAGAAATTACCGTAAATAAACAATTACCCGTGTGTTAGAATTTATGCCTGGCGAAAGGGGCAATTATGGAGGAAAAAAATAAATGTATAATACATGGGCGACATTTAACCGGCGCTATTCGTCGGCGTTAACAAAACGCCGTCGCGTTAGCGCTTCTCCTCTCGCAATCCCGTGAAAGCGGCGAAACAGGAGCCTGCAATGCAAATTTGAAAAAATAAAAACGAGGTAAAGAAGAAGAAAAAAAGGCGCCCAAGGCTGTATTTCCACCTGGAGTGTTGCATAATTCAGGAGTGGAGTGCGGCGCGGAATAAAAAACACGGGCTCGTTCTCTCTCTGTGAGACGGACAACACATAAATCTGACATGAGGCGGCGGCCTCGGACTTGAAGGGGGCGCTCAAACCAAAGTATTAACACGCCGACTTTTGCGTCGGAGATGATTACGAACGATTACGAATCGTCGCCGCACGGCCGGCGCCTGGTCCGGGCTCCGGATCCTATACGTCTTGGCGCCTGTGATAATATGCGGGCGAACGGGCGCGTGCAAATGGCGGCTGCTTCTTTGCTGCTTAATTGCCTCACAAATGAGTGGGCCCGGCCGGCCAGGTGGAGCATGTCCAACCTCTTACTTGACCTTTCCTCCAGCCGGGAAAAAGCCGGAGATTGAATTGACAAGCAATTTAGTCACGCAAGCATTATTTCTGCGGGTGGAATATGTTTAGATCGCGCTTGAGAAATGTCACGGAAAACAGCCGCCGCCTGGTTAGATTTCGCCTTGCAAATGACCAGAAAATGGCCGACTTCCTGTTCGGTTTCAGGCTCGTTTTTTGAGATTTCTGTCGCGTCTGCCGTAAGGATGGACGAGCTTCGGAAATTTGACGTTGGGTCTGTGACAGTGAGATTTTGCAAGACTTATGAAGTATATAAAGTATGTCTGAATTGGCTCAAAACAAAATGGCCGACTTCCTGTTCGATTTCAGGCTCGTTTTTTGAGACTTCTGTCGCGTCTGCCGTAAGGATGGACGAGCTTCGGAAATTTGACGTTGGGTCGGTGACAGTGAGATTTTGCAAGACTCATGAAGCAGATAAACTATGTCTGAATTGGCTCAAAACAAAATGGCCGACTTCCTATTCAGTTTCAGACACTTGTTTTTGTCTACTGTAACGAACATGCTTCACGGATTTGGACTTGGGTCAGTGAAGAACTGGCGAAACTTAGTTTGTTTTGGGGAGACTTTTATTTACTTATTAGATGTCCCCATTAGCTCAAAATGGCTGACTTCCTGTTCGATTTCAGGCTTAGTTGACGAGACTTTTTTGTGTTTGCTATAATGATGGACATGCTTCGTGGACTTATTGTTGGGTCAGTGAAGAACTGGCGAAACCTAGTGACTTTTGGGGAGAAATGGCTAAATTCCTGTTTAATTTCAGGCTTGGTTTTTGAGACATTTTTTGCGTCTCTTCTAATGATGAAGACGTCTCCCAAATTTGGTTTCATTTTGAGTACGGTATCATAACGCTTTTTCACATGTTCCGTCGTGTCAGATGGTGTTGGTGGGGTAAAATCTTCTAGAAGCTTCTAGAATCTTCCTTCCGGTCATTGATGTCCTCTCAACTAGTCACTGACTTGGCCTTGACTAGTCCTTGACCAGGTCTTCACTTGAGTCAGGACTAAAATTGAGTTTAGGACCTCATGTGTCATTTGATCTTCCTTCCGGTCCTCCACTAGATCTTGACGAGTTCTTCACGTCTCTTGACGAGTTATTTTCACTCGTCCTCCTTGGGCTAGACCGGTCTTCACCCCAGTCTGACCTAGCCCTCCGCAGATCTTAAAATGTCCTGGGTCCAGTCCTAGTCCTTCACGGCTCGCTCAATCAGAGGTCGGGGCGTTGAGTGGAGATTCCGGCGCGTGTTTAGACTCGCCCACGTCCATTCTCAATTTTGTTGTTTTGGCCGGCGCCCATCAATCGACGCCAGCGTAGCGGGCCTTGTTGCTAGGTAACGGCTCACTCGACGGCGCACCTACAGTATTATCATTTTACATCGCAACAGTATTCGGTGATCTTTGAGGGGCCTTATTAAAATAATCATCTAAACAGGAGCTTGGCGATAGGCCGCGTTCCCTTCCAAAACGCGGCCGGAACGCCATTTTGTTCGAAAGCAGATTAATTCGGGGCCACTTGTGAATGGATGGAGATAACCCCTCCGACTTGAGGCTTATCAGTCCGGCTTTCCCCTGGCGTGACCCACAAACCCTCAACTGAACCGCTCGCAGTAAATATGCAGCTTTGTAACCAAAACCTGCGGCGGGAATTTCTAATTAGGCGAGTCCAAAAGTGAGCGTGGAAGATGCGATGAGGAGGAGGAAGGAAGGAAATGGCTGCAGAGAGATGAGGAGGAGGAGAAGAAGAAGGAAAATAACAGAACATGATGACAGGAAGTCTGGGGACTTATCAATTAATTATGGAGCAACAATGAGGTTGGACTGGAGGGAGTGTTTGGAATCGTAAGCAGGAAGACGGACACTTTGGACAGAAAGACATTTGTTTTGACCTCTCACATTGACAAATATAATCGCAATCGACCATAAAAAAAAGCTTCATTCAAAAATCCCAAATTGATACCCGAATCCAGTCTTTCTGTATGTATTATTGGATGTATTATTGCTATATATTGAGTATGGGGAACAGGTGTTGCATTTGCCGTGCAGAGTGTAATTGCACATCCAAGGCACCGGGGGCGCAGTGGCACGCTCATTGTCAAAATCTGTGCAAGAGATTTTAACTTTTCAAAACGCCGTCCACAACATTTATAAAAAAAACTTCAAAATTTGTCTTGGTAACAAAAAAAAAAATTCGTAAAAGTTTAAGGCATCCAAATGTGGTATTTTAGCAAGAAAATTGAAGTCATACTTAGCATTACGCAGGCCACATAATATTAAAAAAAATAATAATTAAAAAAGGAAAAACCGCACTGGATCCGCAGGGCTCAAATCATGAGAAAAAAGTTGTGGTTTATAGTCCGAAAAATACTTTATTTTTCCCCTTTTGCACTAATTGAGGGGTTCTTGGGCCCCCCCAAAAATGTCTCAAAGGAAGTTTGAGAATCCCTGTTTTAATCGATTACCAGAAATAACGATTGATTTATCATGATTTAAAACCCAATCAGAAAATCTCCAAAGCGAACTCCGTCTGGAAAGTTCGCATTTGAAAGCCTAACCCGAGGAGCGGTCTGGGTCAGCGGCTGCGGCGGCGCCGCTCGTACGTGCCCAGACTCTTACCGGCAAAATCCCCTCCGGCCTCGCTCTGAACCAGACCCGACCACGCGGCGCTGGGAGTTTGGGTTGCGGGGGGGGGGACAAGACAGCAAAAACAAACGCGTTTCGCCAGAGTACACAAGCGCTTGTATTCCGGGCGCGTCGCCGGAACGCCGCCGTATCGTCCCTCCGCAGACGGCCGGCCTTTCAAACGCCGATCTTAAATGGCCGCTCGGACTCGGCTTTTTCAACGCATCTCGCCAAGAATCATACTTGCAAATGACGGCGGGGACTTTCGGCGGAGGCGTGGAGGGAGGTGAATCGGAGAGCGGCCTGCCCGTCGCGAGCCAAGCTTTGTTTTATGGCCGTCCCTCGTGGACGCGGAGGGGGCGCCCGGGCCCGGATAAGAAAGAGAGTGCGCTTCGTGCCACCTCCGTTCAAGAGTCCAAAGTATGCTGGCAAGTCTGCGCTGTCAAAGATGGAGAAGACTTCGGTATAGTCCACACGGGTTCTTGCAAACGGATGGTAAAATGTCTCAGATTTGCTCTTTCTGCACTACAGGCCCAGCTTTTTTATTTTAAATTAAAACCAACGTCTCAAAAACTGGAGATTTGTCAAATTCTCCGCATCTGCGTTTACGTGTAGCCAGCATAAACTTTAGTTCTACGTCGTCACTCTATTTCCCGCCAAGGACCCCGACGACGATACCGTTAAAAGACGAACGTTCTCAGAATTTGGCGACACTGCTTTAGGGTCCTCACGACTAACAAACAAAACCCGAAACTAAAAAGACTAAACTCACTGTGCGAGATAAAAGCGACAGGGGGGACAGAAGATTCGTTGACTACAAGACAATAAAAGTCGACAACAACCCCGCAACTACCCGAATGCAAACTGGGGGTTAAATACACTCGGCACTAACAAGGAAACACGAAACAGCCGGATAGGAACAAAAGGCGACGGGGACGCTGAGTGGACGACACACATCGGGCAGGTTTGTGATCAAAAATGATTATGGATTGATTTGGTAATGGATTAGTTGGTGAATATTTCACCAATCGTTGCACCGCTGAAAATTACGTGGTAAAAGGACCTTGAAGAAAATATATCACAGTATAGTTTCTTTTTCCTATTTTTCTGTGTCAAACTTTCACCTTAAGTGCGAATACTGCATGGAAGGGGAAAAATAAGTTTAAAAATTCAATGATTTTTCAAAACGCTTCTCTGGTTCTCAGCGGTTATCGTTGTGTCGTATTTCCAAACAAAAATCCGAGTTCATCCAGGGACTTCTGTGACTCGCGTCCTTGTGCAAAATTTCCGGAATGTCTCGGCGTGATCTTGTGACGAATGCAATCATTTGAAAAACCGGAGCCGACTGAGTAGGTACAATGGAAGCGTGCGGCATACGGGGCGGTCGGAAAAAAACGGCGCCGAGTGGTCCCGTCGCAAGCGTTGTTGCTCCTGACAGCTGGCGCTCCCATTTGCAGCGGCGCAAGCCTTCACTTTGCCTCATCACTCGTCGGACATGTTTGCGCCGGGCTTTGTTTGACTCTCCGCGGGCCACCTCAAACCGCCCGCTCCCCCCCTCAAGAAAGTGATGCATGTTTTTATTTTTTCCCCCCCAATTTGGTGACTCACGAGAGAATCTGACGTGGATCCGGATAGCGAAAGAAGCAGAACAATGACGGCGGAACAAAGACTTGTTTGGATGTTGGGCTTATTTTTTGTAATTGCTGATCGTCCAGCAAAGATATGCGTGAGTCAATGCGAACGCTTTGTTTTACGTCACCGTCTGAGAGACAAACTACTCGCTCGTTTGTTGCAAAGGGAACTTTTTCAGCCCGATTTCAAACACCTGATAAGTTCTAAAAAGAAAAAAAAAAAGAAAAAAAAAAAATCCATCGGTGTCCAAACAATGGCCCGGGGGCTATCTGTGGACCACCATACATTTTAAAGGGTCTGCGATAGACACTATATATATATATATATATATATATATATATATATATATATAGGTGTCCAAACAATGGCCCGGGGGCTATCTGTGGACCACTGAAAACATTTAAAGCATAGGTGTGGAACTCCAGTCCTCGAGGGCCGGTATCCTGCATGTTTTCCAGTTTTCTTTCCCCAACACACCTGATTCAAATGATTAGCTCATTAGCAGGCTCTGCAAGAGCTTTAAAATGATCCCAATCATTTGAATCAGGTGTTTTTCAGGGAAAGGGTTTGAGAACATGTAGGATACCGGCCCTCGAGGACTGGAATTCGACACCTGTGATTTAAAGGGTCTGCAATAGACACTATATATATATATATATATATATATATATATATATATATATATATATATATATATATATATATATGTGAGGGCGCATCACTTTTTCACACTGAGATTCTCTGGAAAAGAGCCACTTAAAAAGCTGTCGACAAGAGCCCTCATTGGAGCAAAGTCAATCCAATTATTTTTCCAGTCATGGGAATGATTATGACGTTCCTGAGGCAACCTTAATGAAATTAGCCGTTTGATTAGTGATTCCATGCCGTATGGTGTTCCGTCTCTGTCTCGTTAAGACGCCTAATGAAGCGGACGACTCGAGCGTGTCTTCCTCAGGTGCCACGCACTTTAAAAAATCCGGTTCGAGCCCCGTCGGCCAAGCGGCCCGCCGGGCTCGGGGATCGTACTCGGGTCGGCCCGCGAGTACGGCGCGATAGCTAAAGCTAATTAAACGAAACGGAATTTGGGGGGGTTGCGTGTGCGTGTGTGAAATGACGTCTGGCAAAAGAGCTTACACGCAGATCAAGTTGCGAGGAACACACGCTCATTCCGAATGCCCGCCGCTGCTTCCACGGTTACGCGGGCGCTTATGCCGGAACGCGGCGTACAATCGAATTGAAACGCACAGACGCCGCCTAGGCAAAACATGCTAATGGGAATACGTGTTGTTTTCATGATTTAAAATAGTCCTCGGCGATTTTCATAAAATGCCTGTGACACACTTTAAATACACCGAGGATCCAGAATTAGAGCACACTTTATACTGTCTTGCTGAAATCAGCATGAGTCAAGGGACTGCCAAAAAGAGAGTCTGTTTTTTGGGTGTACATAAACATACACATATATATATATATATATATATATATATATATATATATATATTGGTGAAGAAATTCTGCGTGGGTGGCAGTTAAGGGGTAAAATTTGGTCCTCGTCTGCTTGATGCATGAGCATTACAGACATATGACTATTTGTATAAAAATAAACAAATAAATAAAAAGTTTTTGTTTCTCAAGGTGCATCGTTTTGTACAGGCGAAGGAGAAATTTTTCGAGCCGCTCGATACAGAAAAGGAGCCGAGGGAATTCATTTTGTTTGGGACTTTTGCTGTCTTTTTAGTCACGCGTGGACGGATGGACAACAAAGTCACCTGGAAACAAGCTAGCGCTCCGGAACATTTTCATGCTTGGAAAACTCACCACCACTTAAAAAACGACTGCCCCCTCTGACTCCATGTTGCGTTCAAACTCAAAACAAAAAAAAAAGAAATTGCATAACTAATTACACGCGGGAGGTTTTGTTCTTCTACGAGATCGCTGTTGCTGACGTGTTTTTTTGCCCTTTGTCAGAGAGGAAAAGGCGAGTGAGAGAAATCAAGTAGATGCAAATGTAGCCGCGGATAAATTATGAGAAGAGAAGATAATTAGCGGCGCCGACGTATTTCAGTGGGAAGAGGCAGAGGGCAGCGTGTGACGCCGGGCTGCTTAATTGCTGTTATCCCCGCACGACGCCGCACACTCGGCTATTGTTGCCGCGGCCCCAATTGTGCGTGTGCAAATGTTAGGTACTAAAATTTGATCAAATTATTCCCCAAATTTAGGACGTAACTGCGTATTGATGCACTCTGAACCCCTTTGACTTTGAAAGGGTCGTAACATCGTCAAAGATAAATATTTACTTTTAACCCCTCAAAACGTTCAGGGCTGATTGGCCGTAAACGTACGCACGCGGTGAAGTTTTGCAGATTTTCAAATGTACTATTTCTTGAGGGCAGGTTCTTTTGGAGCTCGGCGAGAGATTTTCCCCCACGTTTGCCGGGACGACTTTAAGCGCGCCGCAGGAATGAAAGTGTGAAATGGTTTCAATTTAAGTGTGGCGTGTGGCGGTGGGAGCGAGGGAGTCGAAGTGACGGGCGGCAACTGTCAATTTTTCTTTAAACCCTCCCAACAACAACAAAAAAAACATTCCCGGATGCTTCAGAACGATAAGACTCAATATAATTCAAAGAACTGGTGGGGGGGGGAATGTTCACGACAATATTGTACCTGACAGATATGCAGTAATGAAGTAATTAGGTAGAATATAATGTAATTAAAAGTAGTTTATACATACAATATATTTATATTACTTTTTTTTTTCACGTTACGAAGTGGAATGAGTTTTTTGTCAGATCTTTACAGCATTTTTCCCGCTTTACAGCATCAAGAACTGTCATGACCTGTGGGGTTGGCTGTGTTTATGTTGTTTTGCCTCCCTCTTCAGCAATGCATCACTAAGACGCAGGCCTGCGATTGGTGGGCGTCACGGTGTCACTAAGGTTATTTATTGTGCATTTTAGTGCTTAATTCAAACTAAAATTGGCTAGCCATTGGTCCCAAGATCGCATCAAGAACTGTCATGACCTGTGGGGTTGGCTGTGTTTGTTGTTTTGCCTCCCTCTTCAGCAATGCATCACTAAGACGCAGGCCTGCTATTGGTGGGCGTCACGGCGTCACTAAGATTATTTACTGTGCATTTTAGTGCTTAATTCAAACTAAAATTGGCTAGCCATTGGTCCCAAGATTGCATCAAGAACTGTCATGACCTGTGGGGTTGGCTGTGTTTATGTTGTTTTGCCTCCCTCTTCAGCAATGCATCACTAAGACGCAGGCCTGCTATTGGTGGGCGTCACGGCGTCACTAAGATTATTTACTGTGCATTTTAGTGCTTAATTCAAACTAAAATTGGCTAGCCATTGGTCCCAAGATTGCTAGTGATGTTCAAGGTAGAAGATGATGATTAGTATGGAAACGAATCTGGAGATTAGGAAGGAGGCTAGGCTAGGCTACCCTCGCTAGGGATTATGGACATAAGTAGTTTAAGACAACATAACTCATTAACTACTATCAGTCCTAATGACAAACGTGATCTTATTTTTCATCGTAGCCACCTAGTGGTAGCAAAACAAAAATTTTTTAAGTTTTGATGTTCCATGCTGAGCCAACTATTTTTTTGCTCGAATTGGGCTTACCAGATCTTGCTCAGGAATGCTCTGGGGCACAGGTGTCAAACTCAAGGCCCGGGGGCCAAATCTGACCCACCACAACATTTTATATGGCCCACAAAATGCTGATTCAACTTCAGCAAGTTTCTGGACCTAAATGATTTTGAAAAGTCGAGTCTTTTGTTAGAACGATACAACTAGCAAAATCTTTGTATAAATACCCCGAAAAGTCCTGTCATATTCTAAAACATTAGTTGTAAGTCGCAAACATCCCAACGTGCCATTACCCCAATACCCCAATGTGTTAATACCTCAACGCGTTAGGGTCTGCGAAGGCCCTCTATAGCTACTTGCAGCTCTAGTGAGATACTGACTTTGTGAAACCATATCACCGTGTTATTTTCACACACATAGCAGATTACTTGGATATTCTCCCAGCGCGCTATCCGAATCCCAAAATGTCCGATAGCTCCACCCCGATTTGCGCATAAGTTGCCAACAATTCTACTTAGCCGACGGTGACACGACAAGCAATAATCGAAACATCCTTCGCGTCGCGCGTACGGTAATGCGACGCGACGTTTCCAGACTAGCTAACAACGCTAGGCATTAAACGAGCGCCTCCCGCGCGACGCGAATCAAAAATGGGGAAGGTTTGAAAAGCGGACGTGACGGGGGGAGCAAACCAGGCGGGGAGGTTAGCGGGGGCGGAGGGGGGTCTAAAGTCTGCTGTCTGCTTACTGAATAATTCTTGAACGTCGACGCAACTGTTGCTTCAAACAAAACCCCCGGAGAATAATAACTAAATTATGAAATCTAAGAGCGAATATCGCGATCGAGGGCATGTTCCAAACGCTATTAAAGCGCGTTTGTCCAGTAATTATACACGACGGAGGGTAAGTTTAATGAGGTGGGTTTTTGGAATAAAAATACAAGACGAATGAGTAATCGCATTTTGGAGCTTGTGTATAATTGGATGAAGTAAGGAGCCTCATTATTTGCGCGTGATACTCAACAGCGATTCTAATCTGGTGCATCTGTTGTGGCCCAAAGCAAAGCCGCTTTTCACACGTTTGAATCAGGGCTGCCCGGGGTCATGAATAAACATGACTCGTCCTTATTAATAATGCATCTGCCGCTCTTTTCAGCAAACGCTGATTCGGAGACGTCCTCGCGCCTTCCTGGCCGCGAGTTACCTCGGCGTGAACAAAATCGCATGTCTGATGCGACTATTAACGCAAATAATGGGAAAAATGATCAGACGCCAAAAAAGCGACGCGCGGGCGGATACGTTTCGTCGTTGCAAAATAAAGATAAACATTATTTCTGTCCCTGGGTGGTTTATTGCGATCGCTAGCGCGATTGTGACGGAAACGTGAATGTGGAAACTGGCTCAAAATGGCTCTTGGATGTTAAAGTTGGACGTCTGGGGACTGTTAATCCAAGGGCAACTCCAGCCCTCCCACCGTGTTCCCCACTACAGCCAAAGTTGGAATCGGGAAAGGATAACAGTACAGTTACAGTACCCTTTACTACCGATTTTTTGGGAGGGTAAGAAAAAAACCCAAAATATATGGCATATATTACTTGTTTATAAGTTGAGGATACTTGTAAAATTAGTTGAAAAAAATCCTACTTCCATAGATTAGGTTAAATGGCTTGGGATTTTTTGTCCCATCGATATTTTATACAGGAGTGGCCACAAAAAAAATTGGTAAATTAAAATTGTCAGATTTGCAATTTTCATCCGCCAAGGTAATCGTCGAAATCCAGTCCTCGAGGGCCGGTATCCTGCATGTTTTCCAACACACTCTCTTAGAGAAACACCCGATTTGAACGATTTTCAAGCTCCTGCAGAGCTAGCTAAGAAGCTAATCATTGAAATTTTGAATGTGATGTGAAACGGCGTTTGTGTGACGTTTATAGACACAATAAGGAAAGTAGACCCCATCAGTTGAAAAAAAAACAAAAACAAAACAAAAGAAGCTAATGTAGTGCTATAAAAATCTGAAACAAGTTTTTCACACTGAGAAAACAATACGCCCACCCGGAGAACAAGAGTTGCGTTAAGCGTAGTTGCGCATTCACGCCACCAGATGGTGCAGTAGCACTTCTTTCATTATGCGGGAGCTATACTTTATATTAATGCTGCACTTAACCAAATATTAATACCCCTTTCTGCTGCATCAGAAAAAAAAACAAAAAAACAAAAACAAATAATCATAACGTGTGTCTGGTATTGTTCCGGGGATGGGCAATTTGCGGGCCGGATGTGGCACGCGGACTGTAGTTTGGGGACGACTGCGCTACATAAACAAGTTAGCCCAAAATAGTTAACTGAACAAAAAGCAAAATGGCGGCATGCTGGAGGCGGAAGGGGCTACAGTATGAATAATTCACACAGTAAATATACCATAAACTCATCGTCCCCAAACACTTTATTCTCAAACTCATCTTACATTAAATTAAGGCACATATTTTTTGTTTTATTTAAAAAAAAAAAAATGTATATCCGGCAACCCAGGCTAAACTCACAAGCTCCAATAATGATTTAAAACAAAAAGTCTAAAATTAGATTTTTATCCACAGTGAGAGATTTACATCTATTTTTTTTTTTTTTTTTTTGCACACGCTGGAGAAGGAAGCCCTAAAAAAAATTGTTTTGCCGGCAATAAACTGCCAACACTCACACGGGGAATTAACTAACTCCTGTCGTAAGTTGGATCCGGAATCCCAAACAGGAAAAAAAAACAAACATTTTCTCTCACTCGCTCAGCGTGTGGAAGCAGTTTTGGGCAGTTCAAAAAGAAGACAAAAAATGTAATCGTAAACAGGCCGACTGTGAATGAGCTCAGACGCTAATAAATGCTAAACAATTCCTATTAGCGGCTACGGAGACAAAAACACTCCCAAACGTTTTTGTTTTTTTTGCTTAGCAGAAAACTTTGCTCACCCCGAGGAGCAAACTAACTTGTTTTTTTTTTCCTTTATTTTGTTGCCCAGGAGTGAAAAAAAATACAAGACAGTATGAAATATGTGTGTGTGTGTGTGTAGGGTTACGCCCACCTGCAAATTATCATTTTTACTTATTTTACCGTTAATTATTTCTATTATCGGTAGGCGCCAATCTGAGCGGGGCTAAAAAATTCCGCTGCATACCTTTGTCCAAAATTTTTGGGACGAATGCCCTTAATTCTTCGTGGTTTTTGTAAATACCTTTAGAATATAATTATATGAAGCATATTGCGTTATGTATATGAAATGAGCCTCTTTCGCTTGCATAAACGGAAGAAAAAAACGAGGAAATCAACAGATCAGAGTGAGTGTCCACTTGAATGACAAGCTGGACTTTAGAAGATACAGAAAGCAGATAAAAGATGGAGCCCGTGGTCTTTTGGAATAAAAGTCGGGGAGGCCGCCCTGGTGAGACGTTCTTACATGTCTCATTAGCATGTCGGACAAAGTTGTCTCCATCTCCCGCTTTGATCGTATTATCTGGGGCACGGCGCGCAAAAAAAAAACAGATGCTGCGAGCGAGAACGTTTCCGTGAGGGGCTCTGAGAAATCTTTCAAGCTCCGCCCACATACTTGCAGCATGAAATAAGACAAAACGAGAGCGCCCGAGAGAGAAAGAAAAATGCGAGTTTATTCCGTTTGACTCTTATATTTAGAAAAAAATTAAAAATGATAATCATCTCAGTAAAAAGGGCTGTCATAAACGAAGTTTTTCGAAAGTATTCGATTACTAAATACACATTTAATTTTCTTTGGGAAAACGCTTTGTTTTCGCCTCGAGGTATAATTGCAATTGATTTAATAAATCAGACACTGATGCCCTTTTTTTTTTTCTTTTACCTAAAAATGCTTTTCACTGGTTAAGGGGTACTTGGCTGAAAAAAAAATTCACAGGGGGGTACATCGCCGAAAAAAAGGTTGAACTACTTGTCCGAGCCAATAAATACGAGATTTAGTACAAGCCACTTTTAGGCGCTCCTTTAGACAAAAACGTGAAAAAAATATAAGTACATGGGATAGAAGGAAAGAAAAAAAACAAACATAAAAATACGTCTTTGGCACTGAATGAGTTGGGACCAAAGTGTAAATTCTGAGCAAATGAGGCACAAGCCAACCTTTATTTATGTTTTTCTTTCTGACTGACTGAAATCCTCTTCCGGATTGAGTTGAATTTAGTGAGTAAAAAAAAAACAAAATAGAAGTGACTGCGTGTGCGCTCGCTTCACCGTCACTGCACACGCGAGATGAAGCAATGTGCGTCTCCAAAACATGTTTGAGGGCAAATCAGCAAGCAACACCACTGATGAGGTGTACCCAAAAAAAAAATAAATTTCAAAATAATTTTTAAAAAAAAGCTGACGTAATTGCAGTACACTAGCGCCCCCCAGTGGCACCCCGGGAGCACAAAAACACCTGTAGGCTCAACGGTGCCGTATCCACGGCAGTGCAGTAAAGCCAGCTGTGGATGGCGGGGAGCCACTTTTGATTGACAGCTTCCAAATTAATCCCGGGGCGGCAACGGCATCATTTCACCTCATCTTCCCTCTCTGTGCTCCCTCACTCAGAGCGGCTGGCCTCCCGGAAAAATTCTGCAAACCCAAAACCGGGAGGGGGAGATGGACTCCCGCCACACTCCATGGGCTTTTGAAAAGATGAAATTAGTCCCATTTGAATACAGATCCATTATTATATTCTCCTGGGAGACGGCCTATTCATTTGTGTCCATTGTCGTGGACATCTGTTTTTCTTTTTTTCGTCTCGTGTATCATGTCAAATTGCCCTAATCCATATATCAGGGGTGTCAAAAATGCGGCCCGCGAGCCGGTTCTGGCTCGCAAATGGGTTTAATCCGGGCAAAGTAAAAATATGAGCAGAATTTTTTTTCAATGAATGAAAAACATTAAATGCTTTACTATGAATAGCAATAGGGTGATGTTGTACTAATTTGGACAGTATTAAAAAAAGAATCATGAATTTGAAGTTGTTACAAAGTTATATAAATATAAACTTTTTTTTTCATGTTACGAAGTGGAATACTATGTTTTTTTGTCTCCCCTTAAAGGCATTTTTCCCGCGTCATGGCATCAACAACTGTCAGAGACCTGTGAGGTTGGCTGAGTTTATGTTGTTTTGCCTCCCTCTTCAGGTGTTTTTTCCTGCACTGCAACACGCCACTAATGGCTGCATAATGTGGAAATGAAACGAAGAGAATGTGTTTTTTTTTTTAACTTTATCCTGAAGTATTTACACAGAAACAAGTACAAACATATCTTTCCTATTTTCCCCCCTTTCTCCAATTGACAAATATTGTAAAAAATAAAAATATCATCAGCTTCCTGGTAGGTAGGAAGTGGTGTGGGGGAAGGAGGGGGGGGGGGGTGAAAGGGCAAAAAAGTAGTCTTAGCATCTTTGTCAATGTTCATCAACTGCTTATGTACATCGGTATTTACATTCTACAATCCCATACAGACCAGAACTTTCACAAGGTCAAAGTTCATCACTGAGGGTTGACCACCTCGACCTAGACGGGTATGGCTAGAATGATAATACATGGGCTGAGGGGGAGGGGATATAAATATTTGTTTAGGGAGGAGAGAAGTTTGTCAGATGGCTGGACATACAGAAAATACTTTTTGAAACTATTTTTTGTTTTTTTTATTTCAGCTGGTACCAACCAAATAAAACATCCACTCATTCATTTGTGTCCACTGTCGTGTCCATTTCGTCTCCGCGAGACTGTGTGTGAATTCTACCCAAACACATGACCTCACGGGTAAACCGAAGATCTCCTCTACTGAGGACACTAGGAATAAGTAGGTTCACCATAATGAGTCAAAAGATAGACAAAAAAAAAAAATGTCCACTACAGTGGACATAAATGAATGGGCTGGGTCTCAGTAGGATATCGGCAAGCGTTGGAAGTCACCTATGCGCAATTTAGATATCAAATTTGAGCTAAATGCCGAGTTGAGATGGTTTTGGCTTTTGCATCATATAACGCTGGTTAATGAACTTAAAGGGATAGTCCACTTATTTAGCAATTTTCAACAGTAAACCTATTATAATTTGCCAAAATATTTTTTTCACGTACAATCTTTTTAGAAGCACATTTTGCCACTTGGATGCAACTGCAAATCAAATGCCAAATGATCTTGAGACAACCCCTCGCAGCTCATCTTGTAAAGGTCACATGAGCATCAGGTGAGCCGTGATTGGTCGTAGCTCATCCTTGCGCAGAGGTGATGTCATTTTCAGTCGACCCCAAGGGGCAAAATGTGCTTTCCAAACTATTAATTGCAAAGTAATAATGGAAACATCCTTGTACTCATCCAAAGCCCAGTTAATGTAACAGTCCAGGTAAAAAGGGTCTTTTGACGTCTATAGCCGTCAATGGCAGTGAATGTGTTAATAGAGACAAAATGTTTGCATTTTGCTGCTGAAAATTGCTAATGAAAACTTGGAAATAAATCGCAATGATCTGGTTTATAGAGAATGATGCTATCGATGAGTAAAATGTAGCTGTTCCAGTATGTCCAGCCACTGTGCTGTTCAATGACCAAAAAAAAAAAAAAATCAGACCCTAAAATAAAAGGAGAGCATTACATTAAATTAAAATGTCCTTATCATTTTTTAATGCACACAGTAATCCACATCTGCAAGGTTAAAATTCATTGTAAAGCTATTTACTACGATGTCGAATTTAAATAATGTAAAACACACACGGGCGCGCTAAAACCTGCCTAGATTGGGCCACTGTCACTCTCAAAAGAGTTCAGAGTTCATTCAAAGCTGATTCGGAAATCATAAAAGTCGAGTATAAAGGAGAACTATTGAAAAGGGCGATGTAGGAACGTAAAGTCCAAAATACATGAAGACCAACCCCCCCCCCGCCACAACCCTTTGACATTCGAATGCAAATTTGAGGGCCAGTGAATGCATGGAGACATCCTTGCAACATGCGTGAAACTGATTGTTTCTTCATGCTGACGAGGAAGATAGACAAAAAAAAAATAGAAATAAAAATAAAAAGGGGGGGGGGGGGGGGAGAACCGTCCAGGAAATTTCATTGGTCGCCCCTTGTCGACGTTTCAAAGCGTTCCCCCGCCCCGAAGGGCGGGCGAACGCGCCGCAGCGAGCGCCGGGCTTTGGTCGGGTCGTGTGCCACGCGCCGTGCGCGGCCCCCTCCCGTGTCCCCGTCCCGCGCGGTTCTGACCAGAGGCAACCCGGCACGTCCCCTTGGGTGTGCGGTCGGCGCGTCAGTCTTAAGAGTCTGCTGTGTTAGCAGTGCTCCAGATAGTCGATGACCCGGGAGATGGACTTCTGCCCCGTGGTGCCCACCGCACACTGGCAGACAGAAACCACAACACAATCAGACGGCAAAGTGTGAGGAGTTGCACATGGAATCCGACGTACGGTCCTTGAATCGCTAAAAAAGATGTCGTTTTCGAATTGAGAGCAAAGTAATTAGAACGTGAAGCAACTCTGTGGACTCCTGCCCATTTTGTTCATTGTAACTTTAAACTAGTCCCCAGTCGCAGCAAATACATATTTTGTATATATTTTTTCATTGCTATAGTACAGATGCGTCCAAACTGCAGGCTGAGGAAAATTGAATAAATCAATTTTGACATTTCAGGTTTGCTTACAATACAATAAATACGATACTCCATAGTTCTAAACTATGGTCAATGTTGCATCCCTTATACAAATATACTCACATTTTCTTTATTTTTCTGATCTTATATTTAGGTAGGTCACACAACAAGGTGTCAACAAGAAAATGTGGTCCCAGAATGAGATGAAAAATCGCTGCTTTAAACTAAGGAAGCTGCTAGAAAAGTTCTAAACAAAACTATCAACCTTAATCTGTAAAACCGAATAATCGTCGATCCCCTGGTAGGACCGAGAATTCCAAAATGTGTGTACTCACAGTGAGGTTCATGAAGTTCAGGAACTTCTTGAGCATTTCCGTCATGATGGAGAAATCTCCTTTGGGGAGGTGTTGTCTCACAGTAGTCACGTTCACCTGCCACACAAACACAAGACGACTCAGCAACATTTTACATGAGAACATTGTCAGGAATTCATGTTAAGTGCTTTGTTATGATAAATGTTTGAGTAGCAGGCAAAGTTGGTACCGTTATTTTGTTTGTTTGCCGTATTTCTCCTGGTACAAGTCGAGTTTTTTTCCCCTCATTTTCAACCCCCGCATTAGAAGGATCGACTTATAAGCACATAACTCAAAACAGACCATTTCTACCTATCTGTGCTTGAATAACATTAGAGTACAAAATAAGTAATTTGTCATTCAAAAGGTCTAAAAGGATTTTATTTACCTCTAATTGGATATAGTATGCATCCGTTTTAGTGTTTGCACAGAACATTGCAAATTGCATGGAGAATTTTTTCATCTGACTTTGACGCATTATGAAAAGGGAAAGACGGCTTGACTTTTCTCCTTCAGCCCTTGGACGTACGCTTGAACAAGCCGGAATGGACGCCGGCAGGTGGGGGCGAAAAACAGCGAAAAGCAACCTTCCACGCTCTGATCTCACAACAATCGTCACTTGGGTAAAGGAAGCTCGGGGGAATATCCCGAAAGTAAGACCTCAGTTTCAAAAAAATGTAAGGTGTCCGAAGATGACTACCCGTGGAAGCGTAACGAGCATAACGTCTGAATTAATTACAATGACGCTTATGGTTTTTAGACAAATTCTTATAAGATATAAACTAAAATTGTCAAAAAAACAAAGCATTGAAACTTCAAATGATTTTCCTGTTGCATTCGCATCTACGCGCACGCATACATTGCCTCGCACTTTTGTATCGTTTCCGCCCAACCTGCTCCCCCCATAACCGCAACAGGATGTTATACCGAGTAGAAACGCCACTAAAGGTCCCATAAATGTGTCATTTTAAAAACACACAAAATGTGTTTTGGATTCAACAGCCATGATCTACGTCAACCACTAAGGTCAGGGGTCGACTTATACTCGCGTTTTCGTAAAATGCACTCAAATTTCTATGAGCAAAATGGGTAAACGGCATCCTGGAGCAGAATTGTGTTTCACTGAAGACGTTGCGCTAATTTCGCCAACAACAAATGCCATGTGTGTGTGTGTGTGTGGGTGTGTGTGTGTGCGTATGTGTGAGTACCTGGCTGCCTTGGCAGAGGCATCCGAGCAGCAGAGCCGTGTAGGAGGCCACAATGCTGTCCTCCATGTGCTTGCCGGCATGCTGCAAAGCTTCAGTAAAGCAAAAAAAAACTTACGTTTAGCAGCCGCATCACTTCGATGCAAGCGAGAAGTGTAATTCCACACATAGTGGGCGAAAGGATGAAAATTGCAGGAAACGCATGATTGCCACCATTGAGGCTTTCTATAATCGTTTTTGGCCTGACCTTTTCACAGTGTCAAGCTGCAGGAATGGTAATAAGTCATTAGCGGAATATTTCCGCAACACGAGGAGTGTTTGCTGTCAAAAGTCGGCGGATGGCTGACTTCAGCTTCCCTCAGCAAATGGAAGACTCCACTTTTAGAGGGGTATGGAGGGGGGCGCAATTGTGGGGGTAAGCACGGAAATCAAATGTCTGATAAATACGTTTCACAAAGGACTAAGAAATCTGAAAAAATCTTGGGGAGGATGAAAATGAAGGATTTTGATGACTGTTCAACAATGATTCTGACCGATGACGCGGAATAGTTGTCGATTAATTTGATAAAAGCCTTCAATTTTCTCCAAAACTGACAGTGTCAGCTATATGTGTCTTATACAGTGTATAAACAGAGTTTCAATTTTGGGGGACGAAAAAATAAAATAACTTCGTCGCCAGGTAAATTCTTCAATGTTTACCTTTGCATTCCAGTTCTTAATGTGTTTTTACGACTGAAGTATGTATAACAGCCTGTTTGAAATTTTGATATGCTATATAAATGCAGTAGCATCTATTCTATGCACCTTATAATGCGGTGCGCCTTTATGGAAACAGTTTTCAAATTCAGTGAACGTGCACCTTTTAGTGCAGAAAATAGGGTACATTATTCAAAACCGCTCTAGCTTCAAAGCAAGCATCTACCTTTGTTTAGGTCCAACTCTTCATCCTCCTCCTCTTTCTTTGGATTCTCCGGTTGGGGCTGGTTGTCGTTGGGCTCGGCCGCCACCCACTGGATCTCCCCCATGGTCTCCTTCCACTCGCCGCTCTGGTCCTGGGGCTTGGGCGCCTCGCTGATCAGGTCGTCCGTTTTGGCTTCTGCCAAGATAGCGGCGCGTTCTCTCTCCAGGAAGAGCTAGGAAGGCAAAAGACGATGAGCACAAATCCCGGGCAGTGATTCTTCCCTTCTGATCCTACCTTCACCAGGGCGGCCAAAGCGCCGGAAGCCCGGGGCTTCTCGGCGCCGTCGTCTTGAGGCTCATCTGTGTTCGACGATTCAGCCGTCGGGTCTACCGGGTGAGTCAGGCTGTCCTCCAGACAGAAGTTGTCCATGCTGTACTCCATGTCCACTAGATAGTGGCGGTTTCTGGAGCTGTACTCCACCAAATTGATGAGCAGGCCCAGACCCTGGACAAAAGAAAAAGTAGAAAATAAGAATTCCAAACCATACAAAAACACATTGCTAGAAATCAATACATTCAATTTTGACGGGCTTACCAGCACTCGAACATCAAAGCGCTGCTCCTGTGGGATGAAGCGCGGAACCCGGAGAACACAGTTCAGCGACGTGACAATTAGCTTATCCTGCTCGCCCGTCTTTGTGCTCCCCCATTCTGCAGGGAAAAAACAAGGTGACTTAGACACTTAGACATACTGATACTTGCAAAAATTCTGCTTAAGTCTCGTTTGCAAACTGCTGCATACCCCGCCAAAAGAAAAAAAAAAAAAAAAAAAAGCTGCATTCCCCACCAAAAAAAGTAATTGCAAAGTAAGCGATTCGTCTCATTTGTCTATATTTAAAAATGTAGTCCATGCACATTTCAAAAGTAAAAAATATGCATTTGATGTATAATTAAACTAAGAAAAATACATCTAGCAGATGCATTATTTCATTTGTTTGCATATCTGTCAAGTGAAAAAAATATAATATACAATAAGAACAAAAGGTTTTAGCAGAATATGTGTTTGCATCTGGAAAAAAATGTTTTTTTGACTTTTCAATGAAAAACAAAAGTCAGCTAGGCATCAAAGAAAACACAATGGTGAACAAGGGGCCTTATCGCAAGCAATATTTACCGTTGTCATGCGTGAGGTTGAGCAGCACGCCGATGACGGCCCTCATGCAGTCCTCCACGGCCTTGCCCACGTTGCTGAAGCTGCAGTGGGGCAGCGTAGCGGCGCCCGGCTCTGCCGACAACGAGCTGTTGTTCAGCGCTCTGCTGTAGCGTTGGATCATATCTTCGCAGCAGCACAGCGCTCTGCGGACATGCGTAAAACGTTTGTAAACAACCCAAATTCCAACGCGAAAGGACTTTCAAAACGCGCTCGACAATTTGGGGCGCTCACCTCGCAGAGGAGACGATTAGCTGTGACTCCTTGTAGGCGATTAGGTAACCCTGGTTTTCCGGATTCTGTACGGTCACCTGTCGGGGATATCATTCGAGTCATTCGCTGCCATTGACGGCAATACACGTCAAAGATCCATTTGCTTGTGCAGGGAATAATAAATGAACCAATTCAATGCAAGCCTCCTGATGGGAATCGGCTCTTAAAAGGAAACAGTTTATTCATGAAAAAGTTTATTTACCAACGTCGATGTTTTCAAATGGATTTTCAACATCTATCGTCGCTAATGGCGGCGAATGAGTGAAAAGTACAAAGGCAGAAGGAAAGGCATCTCCTGTAAAACTGGATGAAGCAACTTACACTTTCAAGCACTCTCAAACAGCGTTCAGCTCCCCATAAAGACGCTACCAGGTTCTCCTTGTTGTCCTCTTGGCTCAGGTTCTGCACGCACTCTTTCACTACACAAACGACACCGTGAAGAATGAGACGGCGTGATTGGCACGTCCCGACTTTGCGGCTCTTATAAGTCACACCGCAAAGTACCTCTAAAACTGGATTTACACTGCCGGTCCGAGTGGCCATTTCCGATTTAGGGCTTCTTTCCGATATGTTTGACTGTCTACTTTTTCATGAACATTTCAAGTGACACATCTTCAATATGGCTATCTTTACTCCGTGACACAGCAAGGCCCAGCCACAAGGCATTTTCACGAGCGCAACCTTGGAATTACTGGACTTAGCAGCATCAGCAGCTTTCCCCACATTCAATGATGGACACGCCATATTGACTGTAATTGTTTATGCTCGCTGCGGTTTAGAAATGCGCTGGCCGTTTGTGTTGTTTGTGCAGACAAGGGTGAGAATAGCAGATATTAGCGCAAGTATGCAATTGATAAAGTGACTTATTTTCATTTTTGTCTGTGGAACGAAGCCACAGCAAAATCGCACATTTTTGCTTTCAAAAGCTCTCAGTCGCATAAGTGCTATTTAGCTGTAGCAGCGTGATAAAATTCACCCAAAATTACAGACCATAAAAACAAGGAATAGGCCGATTAACGATGATACATTATTTTGGCAGTGGCCCCTTTTTTTTTTTAATTAAAAAAAAAAAATCTAACAGCCAGTAATAGAGTAATTTAAAACGGTGTTAACTTTACTATTAGATAAAAATATTTGATTTAAATCAATAAGAAATTGTGCTGAACCTGTGAACACAGCACGCTTCGTTTTTGTTTGAACTGAAAAGAATGATCAATTGTAACATTTATATTTGATACAGCCCATTGGCACACACGAGTATCTGGTTTTTATACACATATTGGAGACAACTGATTGCTGTCAGAAAAAAAAAAAAAAAAAACATTTTTAAAAAAACATGTTTTTTTTGCCTCTTTATAATGCTATAACATATGAGTTAGTCAAATGAATTATGTTGTCCGGTTGAATGTAAAACAGAGTGAACATTGACATATACCTTTGTCGACAATGTGGTCCAACCCCCCCAGTAGTCGCAGCTCTTCTTTGAACCAATCACCTGCTCTTTTAGATGTCAGAGAAAGCAATGTCTCCATAGCAAGGTGGCCCGTCTGTTAAAAAACAAAACAATAAAGTCAAGACCGCGAACCTAACGGCCATCCCTTCCAGCGACGCATGGTAACGCACCGTGATGTTTTCCAGATCCAGGTGTTTGTTGTGTACCGTTTCGCACAACTTCCGGATCTTCTCCTTGACCTTGGCCACCTCCTTGGCGGTCAGCTGGTCCTGGTGGGCCGAGTAGTCCTGGTCTAGCTCCAGCAGCTTGATCATCAGCTCCAGACAGGCGCGGTCCAGGTCCATGTTGAGGCGGTCGCGGCTCAGGATGTACATGAGCGCCGCCGTGCACAAGGCCAGGTTCTGAAAAGGTTGGGATTGAGCCCGGAAACCCGCAAGAAAGTCCAAGTCATCCCGGACTCGCTACTCACCGGGTGCTGCGATGAGTCACTGAGCATTTTGAAGACCTGCGCCACCTTGCCTCTGGCACGCAGATGCATCCTGAAGCTGGGCATGGCACACCGCGTGGCCAGGCTGATTATACTGCCGCAAACAAGGAATGACACAAATCAAACTTGTCTTTGCACCTTTATCTTGCACAAATATGCCATGACAACACTCAGTTAAATGTTAAAATCAGTGGTTCTCAACCTTTTTTCAATGATGCATTCCTGTCAAATTGTTTAATTTTAGCAAAGTACCTCCACAACCAGCGCAAAGCACTTGAATGTCAACAAAATCTTCAGGTGTATGCTTGTCAGCCATTCCAGAAGATTAAAAAAGACCATTTTCAATTACCGTATTTTCCGCACTACAAGTCGTACCTAAGAGCCTTAATTTTTTTAAAAAAAGCTGATGGTGCGCCTTATAATCAGGTGCGCCTTATATACGGATCAATATCGAGATTGGGATTGGTAGATGGGGAATGAAGTGACAAAGTAAGCTTTACCTGTTTCTTTTGCGTGTTTACAGTTGAACAAGGTTGCTCATAGTGACATTGAGTTATTATGCTATTGAGAGAGAGTTATTATTTGAGTTATTGTTATTACTTTGAATATTACTATATTGTGATTGAAAAACTTATGTCAGTAATTGAGGGTGAGCCTTATATATGGAAAAGGTTTTAAAATATGTCATTAATTGAGGGTGCGCCTTATAGTGCGGAAAATATGGAAAAGGTGTTCTTTCGAGGATCACGCTTCTAGGTTTTATGGAATGTAAACCTTTTTTTTCTTTTGATGAGCTTGTAAAAGGAAGGCAAAGGGAAAAAGGGAAGAAAAAAAACAAAACACTTGACATTTTTGCAAGGGGAATTGTTGACATTATCCTCCCTTTTCCAGCATGAATCTTAATGACTAAATATAAAAACCCTCGCAGGAGACAGGCATAATGCAAGTGCCTTCACGAAACGAAGCTCATTGGCGCTCTAATCCTCAAAACCTTATCAAAACGCTTTGGAGCCTTTCCAAGAATGCTCCTACGCAGCGTTATGAGTTTTGGCAGGAAGTGCCAGTCGCTTTGAATTGACCAACGTACGCCGACAAATGTTAAGTGACAAGCACTGGCACCGTTCAATCAGTTTAATGAGCTACTTGGCACTCATAATAAACCGGAGCGTTAACGCATCACAGGCAGTGTTTATTAAAGAAAAAAAAAAAAAACTGAAGGCCAACTCAGCGTTTTATTCCTGTACTTACCTAAGGCATCTGGTGTTGAGCGGCTGACTGCTCTTCAAGCCCGTCTCCAGGTACTCAAAGTCGTCTGTGAACTCTTGATTCTCTCCAAACTCCACCACGTCGTTGAAGTGCTTGACGTGCTGCACCACCGTGTACAGCTGGGAGAAGGCGTACCAGGTTAATTACAGCTAATTGGCAAAGACCAAAAGCGTCCTCGGGGAATTGCTTATTCCTAGTCTTTTTCCAGTCTAATGGCGCCATTAGCAGAACGGGGGAAGGTGATACACCTTATGGTGGCAGTTGGCGAGAGTGGCCAAGGGACCCGCTGTCCCACGTGATGGATTTACTTTAATTGCTGCACGAGCGGTGCGATTGCTTTCCTTGGCTTCGAGCGACAGATAAAAGAGAATTTTCAACACAAAATCAAGCGCTCGCTCAAGTCAGGAAACCTTTAGGACTCGAGCACTTTTTTTTTTTCTTTTTTAAGATGAAATTGATTTGTTGATGTTTGCAAGCTTCTGCCAAGACCTTTTGATATGAATATATGCATAGCCAAAATTGATTATTTGAAATAGACATGAAAAGAGAGGGCATAAACATATAAGCAGGAGAAATTCTCATAATGGCAGTTTCAACTTTCAAAACGCATTCAGTTTAGAAAGTTGTTTCAGGCCGTCTATTGAAGATCGGGGCACTCAAATATTGAATTGAAGCTTTTTGCAAGACCCTTTAAAAGCCAGGAATTTTGAATCAGTATTCATAACACAAGCCCCCAGTGGTTAGCATGTCTGCCTCACACTTGTGAGGTGGAGGTTTGGATCCTGACTAAATTGTCCTTTGCGTATATCTAAATGCCTGTTTGGCTATATGTGCTCCAGGCCATCTGTAAGGTCTGCACCTTTTTGTTGCGATTAAAAAAAAAAAAAACCTGATTTTTCTCCAGCATTTCGTCCCTCATGAGCTTCCGTAGCTACCACCTTCCTCTCATTTCCTTCACACTCAAACCAAACAGAAGGCTAGCGCAAGATGCCTACGGCTCAAGGAAGCGAATCGTTTGCTTTAAAAAGACGGCAGTTGCATTGTCAGTGCCAGACGTTTGTGTTGGCGGTGACAGACGTGAAGCAAGTACCGCGGCCCGTTTGTTGGAAGCCCGTTGCAACAAAAGGCAGCTGCGCAACACACTTGTTTCAGCAACTAAAACAGAGGCCGAGTATGTAAAACGTCAAGCTTTGCGAGGGTAACGAGATCAACCTACAAACTCCCGCTAAAAAGCAGCTTAGTGCGGACTCGTTTACACAACGACTAAGTTCGGGGAACGATGGGGGGTGTCCACAGAAGCGGTCACGTTGCACCTTGCTAAAGATCAAGCACTCATACATATACACAGTGCAAAAAAACTGGGGCGCATTTGTCACATGCAGCCTCAAGTCAGCGGCAGTGGATAGGCTGCACTTACGTGCCAAAAAAAAAAAGCGGCGGGGGCAAGAAGCACATAGCTCAGGTCTTGAATAGAATAAAATAGAATGACTTTACGTCGATCGCATCACCAGCATTGCACCCCAACTCACCTCCTTGTGCTCCTTTCTGCACTTGAGAGCTGTGACGATGTCCTGGTTGGGTCGCGTGGGGATGGTCTCTGATTTAATGACTTTGGGCGGGGGCGGCGGGGCTTTAAACAAGCCGTCATCTTTATGGGAGTTGCTGTCCTTGCCGCCGCCGCCACTTCCGTCGCTCGATAAGACGGCCTGGGGAGGAGGAAGCGGGAAAGAGAAACGGAACTCAGGCGGCGGCCACAAAATCTGTTTAATGACATGTCCTGACAATTTAACGCAGCTGAATAGTCTGTTAAGCACACAAGTCCTTAATAAGTGCTTTTAACAGATGAGGTAGTGCAAAGTTGAGGGCAACTTTTGCAAATCCCCGTTGACAAAATGCAATTTGCTAGTCCCTGAGCAAACATTGACTCGCGTGGGGGAGGAGGGGAAGATTAAAACACGGCATTTTTGTAAATGGAGGTTCACTCTCAGGGCAAACAATTCCACTTGAAGCGAAAGAGACTAATTAGAGCAATTAAAAGCAGAACTGTTGACTATTGAGAGACCAATAAACAATATTCCGCCTTGTGCTCACGGGCCAACGGGGATTTGCGTAACAAATGGTAATGATTCCATAATGCGGCGTTCATTGTGCGCTAAACCAAAGACGCGCGCATCTTCATCATCTCCGCGGCGCTCCTAAGTGCCACGTGATGAATGCTCGATGCGGTAAAAATGAGAGTCAAACGGAATTCGTTGAGCGGCGGGGAGACTGCGGCTCACCGGGGCCGTTTGCGATCGCGAGAGGGGCGGCGCCGGGATCTCTTCCGACTCGGGCTGGTTCCAGTGGCGAGCGTTGTACACCGCTTTGGCAGGGGACTGTAAGACAAGAACGGATGGCTTCACTTCACAAATATCGACGTGCGGCGGAAACATCTCAGTCATACAATTCAGAACGAGAAATAAATGAGCGGTGAGCATTTAACAACCTTCAGATTCAGATCTATTATGTTCTATTCTATGGAGCAAATACGGCACAAATTGCGCATCGTATGACTAAACGTTTACAGTAATCGATTCCATCATGAGAGGAACGACAGTTACGATGTGGGCCTTGACAAAAAACAGTATTTAGTGTTCAAATACTTTTATAATGTGTTTAAATTGTGTTTTAAAAGTTGAACTTAGTTTAGAAGCAAGTGAGAGATGAAAGTATATCACATCCCTTCTAAAAAAAACGGGTTCACTGCATTTTTTTTCTACGGCAGAATCATATTTTACTTCAAAGCCAAAGCCAACAGCACTCAACTGCAATAAATTTCAAAACTTGGCCAAACAACGCCACTGACGCACAGTCAAAAGAAATTCCCGACTCCCCGTTCATGTGACTAAAGCGCTGTCGCGCTGAGCGTAAGCTCCATTGTTGTAAATTAACACAAAGCGAACGCATGAACATTGTACAACAAGAAGCCCGGGACGTCGGCGGCGCGACGCTAGTCCCCCCGAGCGCCACAAAGCACTTCCTGAAAATGACAAAGAGCGCCGTGCAATTATATAACACGAGAGCACGGTAGGTTTCAGTGCGCGCGCGTGAGGCGTTGCAGACACGCGGAATAAAAAAAAGACGGGCCGCAACAAACAACCTAAAGCAAATACAGAAAAACAAGTGAATGCGGCGCGGTAAACTGGAGCAGAATAATTCAAACGATGCTGCCCATAAGGTAATATTAGCGACACACATGCTTAAGCGATTTGTTCATGGGTTAACGCGGCGCCCTCGCAGATTCAATGAGGTCACAAGAGACGAATATCGCATGGCGGCTCACAGACCTTTTTGGGGCCGCTGAAGATCTTTTTGAATCCGCTGCCGAGCTCCTTGGACTTTTCGCTTTGCTTCCCTGAGCGTCCTTTTTGGCCCTCGATGCCACCTGGACTGGAGTCGTCGGAGAAATCAAAATTGTCTGCGGGAGGAACAACGGCGATGATGGTTAGTGACAGTAAGATCACGGGTCATGTGACCCTGTAGCGCCTTAACCATGAGCACGTTTGTCTGCTGCGGAGTAAAAAGAAAATGTTAAATGGAGGTCGTTTTAAATGCCATGTCTTTGTTTTTATTGCCTTTTTTTTTGCTAGTTTTGCCAATTACAGCTAGACATGGCCTAGTAACCAGTTTGATTGTTTTTTTTTAGGAGACTTCTCATCAGGGCACGATACGATTGGCTGCTTGCAAAATTGAGTCAACAGGCTGCGTCTGAAGATTTTTTTTTTTTTTTTTTCCAATTTCCAATTGAAAGAGAGACAGGTCTATTCTAAAAAAATAGCTCACCAGTTGAAGGACACTGACCGGCTAAGAAAAATGAAAATAAAATTGTTAACATGTATTTATTCAACCTTAACATGGAACACACTTTTTAATGTACTGAAGATTGAATTTAGTTTGGAAAAGAGACTGCGCTCAATTCAATGAATGAATGAATATTTCAAAAAGATTTTAGAGTACTAACATTAATACTTTGATACTGCAATACTTTTGCACACTTATCATATTTTCTAAATCTAATATCAGCCCATGTCAAATTACAAGCTAAAGATGTCACAAAAAAAAAAAAACTGAACTCATCAAAGGCCAGAAATGCTTTAAGCTATTCAAAGTGGTTAATATCACCCCCAATAAAGTCTTTCAGTGTTCTTTTAATGCATAATATATCTACACCGAGTAGAAGAGAAGGTTTTATGTGTTCACTTCCAGGCAAATGCTTTATGTAAAAAAATGCTCAAATTGGTGTGCCACACGATATAGTTGGAAAATGGATAGATGTAATTTCACACTTGGGCGTACAGCTGCAAAAATCAATCAACTGACAACTCACCGATGATCGAATTAAATCGATATTCATTTGTAAGGATGGTTTCATAATTTCCTGGCATAATTTAATTGAGAACCGTCCAAATTCCCAGCCCCTCAGCAGTAAATACCATGTGATTTCCGCAGACTTTTCGGTGTTGAATCAAAGTAAACGTTTGCAAATATTTACCCCGGAAACAGATGAGAAACATTTGCGGTTTTGTCTGACATTTCACGCACCGGAATCTTAATTAGACCACGTTTTGCCATTTACCCAGTCAATTTGAAATAATGTCCCGCTTTCTAACGACAGAAATGAAAAACGATCGATAGCTGCACGAGGGTGCGTATAATCCTGGTTTCCATTGAGAGTGGCGGCTGACCTGTATTGCTGCTGGCCTGGCTGTCCTGGGAGTCACTGGTGTGGGGGCTGTCCACGCCGGAGCTGAGCGCGGCCAGCGCCGCCGCCGCGGACGCCTGGGCCTTCTTCTCTTTGACGTGGGGGCTGTCGTCGTCGTCACTGTCGCTCTCGCTGAGGTCGTCGAAGCCGAAGTACTTGATCTTGTAGCTGCTCTTCCCCCCGCCGCCGCCGCCGCCGCCGCCTTCGGGGGCCCCCTTGCCCTCCTGGGCCTCCTCGTCCTCGAAGCCGAAGAACTCCAGCTTGGACTCGGTTTTGGTCTTCTTGGTTTTGACGCAAGCGGTGCGGAACCTAAAACATATGGTACGGTGTGCCGATTGACTAATTCACTCGCACTGATTTTACTGGGCTGGCAGTGAATGAGCTCCTGCTACTTATCTCTAAACGCGATTGAAGATATTTAGCTCGATCATTGCCAATGACGGCTATAGACCTCAAAGATCCGTTTTTGCTGGGCTGACAGTAGATGACTTCATGCTACTTGTCATCACATGTCATTGAATAGATCTTGATTTATTTATTGATTTTTTTAATCAGTAAATCAAGATCAAATCGGCCATTTTGGGCAAGAATATTCAACTCGATCCCTGTCAATGACTGACATCAAAATGTAAAATCATCAAAAAGTATTTCATGGCTGTAGTAACAACCAGTCACGGCTCAGCAGTTTTGAGAGTTTGGTCACGCGACTGCCTTGAGCAACCGTGATGTCCTCTTCAGTCGTCAGCGAGCGGCAAAATGGCCGCCCCCTGTATGAATGAAATCAGGCGGCTTTTGCTGCTTGTTCCATTTACAAGTAAAATAATATTACCCATTATATTGTATTCAAACTAATGAGGTTGTGCAAAACAACAAAATTTGGGGTTGAAAGCTCACGGACGACTTTTTAAAGAACCACGTGAATTACGCTTCAGTAACCCCCTCCCCTTTACCTCGGAGTTCTAGGTTGCACATCCGACTTCTTCTTCATCTGGCCCAGGTCCCCGAGGTCGGCGGGCGCGGCCGGCGCCACCAGCTCTTCGGCGCTGCGCTCAATGGAGTCCTGGATGGTGACGTTGCACACCGACACGCAAGAGGGGTGCAGGACCGTGTAGTCGCGGACCCTCCCGCCACCCCTGCCGGCGGGCTTGGCCGCCGCCTTGGCGTTGGCCGCGCTGTTGCTCGCCGACGCGGAAGCGACGCTGTTGGGTTTCACGGGAGCGCTCTCCCCTACGGGGGTAGCATCGGCGTCGTCTTCGGGTGATATCTTGTTGGATCGACCGCGCGGCTGGTATTTCTTGCAGTTTGAGGCTCGGAGGGTGAACGGGGAAGGGGGGATGTTGTCCACCGGTTCCGGTTGAGGCTCCTGCTCCGGGTTTTCTTCTGACGCTAGTACCTCGTTAGATGAGTGGGCGGCGGTCTGGAAATTGGCGCTGCCACCCGGAACGACGGCGGACTGCGCAACGACAATTTGAGGAGCGAAAACGGTCCTCTGGGTCCCTGAGGAGTTGTATGCCGAGGGGGCTGCGGCGTTTGAAAACGACGCCGCGGACGCCGGCGTCTGGCTGCTCTCCGGCGCACTTTTGCACCGCGGCTTGTTATTTTCCACAGCCTTGGAGTCAACTGCTGGCCTGCCTGTCAACAGACGATAACACAGGATTATTACAATACAGCGCCGGTCAACGAATCCAATTTGTTCGATTTATTTGTCGTGTTGAAACAAAAATATAACCTAACCGTGAAATCCAGCTTTTGCACTAGTGGCAAGATGGGTGATTTAGAAAAGACGTTTAAAATAGTTACTAGCTACCTAATTGTGGCAATTGAGCAAGTTATGAACGTTACATTGATCTAAATTTTAATACACATTATCTCAATATTTTGCACATAAATGTATAATCAAGGTACCGTATTTTCCGCACTATCAGGCGCACCTAAAAGCCTTAATTTTTTTTTTTAAAGCTGATGGTGCGCCTTATAATCAGGTGCGCCTTATATATGGATGAATATTGAGATTGGGATTGGTAGATGGGTAATGAAGTGATAAAGTAAGCTTTACCTGTTTCTTTTTTGTGTTTACAGTTGAACAAGGTTGCTCATAGTGACGTGACAATGAGTTATCCTATTGAGAGGTTAGAGTTATTATTTGAGTTATTGTTATTACTTTGAGTATTATTATATCGTGATTGAAAAAGTTTTAAAATGTCATTAATTGAGTGTGCGCCTTATAGATGGAAAAAGTTTTAAAATATGTCATTAATTAAGGGTCCCCCTTATAATCCGATGCGCCTTATATTTGGAAAACATCGTATCTTGAACTTTTTCGTAACGAGAGATAATATTTTTCAGCAGAGGTGTTTTGTAACCTGATTTTTTCGTAACGAGAGGCGTTCGTAAGAAGAGGTACCATTGTACTTTACAGTGTTTAATGATAATAATCGCCAGCGAGTGGGGGCGTGAAACAACAATCATTAAAAAAAAAAAAAGTTTCCCCCCACCCTCCCAGAAAGGACAACATTTTCCAACACAAAATCACCTTTCACGTTAAACCCATTTAATGTACTTACTTGCAATTTTGTCTGTCGCACCGGCCGTACTCTGCGCAGCCGTAGCGACGACGGCCACGTTTTCAGCGACCGGTTGGGTCGGGGCGCCCTCGTCGATGCTCATGGACTCGTCGTCGCTGTCGAACCCAAAGGGGTCGTCCCCGCTGTCGCTGTCCTCCATCCGCGGCCTCTTGGATTGCTCGCCAGACTTGACATGAGGTCTTTTGGCCCCCAGCTGAGCCTTGTAGGTGGTCTCGCCCCATTTGGTGGTCAGGGTGGGCTTCCTGTTGGAGAAGACTTCTTCGAACTTGGAATTGGCCTCGCCTCCTTTGCGGTTGTACGTTTTACCAAATCTGGATGTCATAGTGCTGGCTTTGTTACATATTACCTTTGACCTGAAACATAAGGGTGACATTGTTGTTACAGTCAGGTCCATAAATATTGGGACAGGCGATGCGTCAAACATTTTGTGGCATTTTCACAAAGAATCTTTTGTTTATATTGTAACATGACTACAAATGATTTTACAAGTAAAACTAGGTGAGTACGTTCAACCATTATGATAAAAACGAACAATAACACACTTTTGAGAAGATATGGAGTAAATTACACAACCAACTATTTAAATTAAGACTTTCCCGTTCCAAGAACGCTTTTCTTAAAATTCTATTATATTTCCTATTTTCCTCATTTTCAACTTGTAATTGTAGTCATAAAACTCCTCCAAGAGAGTGTACTTGATCTCAGAATTGACCAAAACTTGGTGACATTACCCGCCTACGCCTCGGGAATAAGATGTTTTAATAAATCTAATTTCTCGCGGTATTACATTTGGGCCAACAGACAGAAGTAACAGAAATGCACTTTCGATGTGATCTTTTACTCATGTTGATCTCATGTGCAGTATTTTGACCATGTTGTCACTACTCGGGTCAAATTTCAGCTTCCTAGGGCACAGGTGTCCAACTGAAGGCCCAAGGGCCAGATCTGGCACGCCACCTCATTTTATGTGGCCCGCCAAATGTTGATTAGGACTTCCAAGTCTCTGTTTTTTAAAAAAAAAAAGTTATTTATAAGTTATTTTAACTTTTTCAAATTCTTCAGAAACAACAAGCATGGTATTCGGAACCGAGCCGCCTTTTGAACAGATTTTCAAAACTAGGCCAATGCGTGATGATCATACTTCAAATTTATTGTCATAACAGTCCTCCAAAAGAAACTACAAAGTGGCCCATGATAAAAATGAGTTTGACGCCCCTGCCAGCGTTTTTACTTCAATGCTTTCCCTTTTACGATATCAAAGGATTGGACAAACTACTACTAACACAGCCATTGGGCAGTATGTTGACATGTTTTGGGTCATTTTTTTCACCATCTCAAAAGTATTTTAGTCCAAGGGATGGCGCAGAGCAGCTAGAATGAAAACTACCAGGAGTTCCAAACTGAACTTTGACATAATGTCACCATCGGAGTAAAATTTCAGCTGGCTGGTGTCTTCTTTCCACGCTTTCGCTTTGATGTAGAAAAACAAAGGATTCTCCAAAATACTGCACAAGGGTTGAATTAAAAAAAAAAATCGCTGTAGGTTGGAGGGAAATTTGAGGTTAATAAATAAAGTACTAGTGGTATTGGTTTATGATATCCCTGACAGCTAAAGTATAAAAAAAAATGGAGTATACTCATCGTGGTATCGGTCAGGAAAAAGTGATATCGACCACTTCTCCCAATGAAATAACAGACAGCTTTCAACACGTTTCCGTTCCTCTTTTAACGGCCGACGATTTAAACTAACGCAGTTTTAAAAAACCCAATTCCACCTCGATGTTTTTTTTTAATTAAATTAACTTCGATCCAACTATGAATACGGCAACGCTCCGTGCGGGCCAGCGGGTTGTAAAGTTCACATAAAGTTAGCCGCTAGCTGTTAGCAACGAGTGCTAACTGCTAGTTTAGACATCGTATGCGACCACACAAAACATTTGGGATTTTACCTTCGAACCGCGGCATGGCCGCTGAATAAAACAAAAGGCGGAAACGGGTTTAAGTAGAGAAAATAGAATTTAAATAAGCAGTTCGGCAAGTACTATGTGTTTACCTTTCAACTCCGGCGAAGGCTTGTTTGTTAGCCAACCGGCTAGGCCCGATCCCCCAAACCAAGCGGATAAAGTCCGTCTCACCGAGTGCAAACAAGGCCGAAAACGAGTCCCCCGAGCAGTATTCGCACCTGGGGATTCGCCGGTGAGCGAACAAATTAAGCTCGCGTGTTCAAACGCGCTCTAAATATAGTAGATAATCCCGACTTTCGCATTTTGGAGCGCCGCTGGCCGCCATTGAAGCATCCCCTCCCCTCCTCGTTCTGCCCAGCCACAACTGATATGTAATGTGGGGCCAGGCTAAATGTAGCCAATCAGCCGCGCGGATACTTCTAAGCGATGCAGTGAGGTCACTATTGATTGGCTGCGAGGAAAATTTAAACTATAAATACACGATAGGGGGTGCTAGAGGACTGCAAAAGATTTGAAATTGAGTTCGACGTCTACATGTGTTGGAGTTCATTTTTTTGAAGCAATTCTCTCGTCACTGCGTTAGTGTTCAAAATATTAATATTATTCCCTTATACACGAGTATTTATTACGTTGCACCCGCCAAATGTAGTTCGTTTATCATTGACGTTTCCTTTGTTTTATTTCGATTTTTTTAACCATGATTCCACTGGGAAGTCAAATGGCGTACAGCGTTCCCTCGCTACACCGCGGTAGTGTTGTTCACCCCCCCTAAAAAAATATTTTTGATGTAGTACTGTATTTATTTTGCCTGCAGTACCATCTTTAAACCACTGAATGTCAGTATAAGCCCCTATTCGTCTTCTTTCTGTCCCTTTTCCAGCAAAATATCACCTTTGACCCCGCGCAGCCACAAATATCTTAAATACTTCAGATGACAACACATGCTTGTGGGCTACGTGAAACATCAAGTATTTCTCCGAGTGGATGGAAGAATAAAGTACGTAGAGGTGGCGGGAAGGCCATCCAAACGTGTGTGGTCACTGGTCAACCAAAAAATGCTGAGCTGGGTGGACTCTCAGCTTTTGTTGTTGCAGAGCCCCTCGCCCGAAATGCACAGCAAGACGAATCGTTAGCAAAGCTGAATATAAACAATGTTTGCGCACATGCATGAACACAAAATGTTTTTCTTTCAAACGTTACGGTTCAGTATGGTTTACACGTTCAAAGGGACTAGAAATAAATACCTTGCTCTCTGTATACTTCATATAAATTATAAGAATGATTTAGGGTGTTTAAGGGATATTTTAATCATTTATTGTACCATCATTTTATTATTTTTCTCTTCTAGTTTGGCTTTATTGACTCTTTTGCATTGTTGTTTTTATGTTCCATTATACAGTATTGATGGTATTTTAAACTATACTATTTCTATTTTACTTTAAACAAATACAAACATAACAGATTTGGATTTTGCAGCGCTTCATGACCATTCCTTTTGTAAAACAAATGAAAAGAACCCGCTTCAAAAACCAAAGGCGAGACCTTTTATTTCCGTCAAACGTCACGTTTATCGACAAAATATTCTACAGTACTTTTGTTTTTCAATAAAAAAAAGAGGTTAGAACACAATAACTTTACACATGAGATGTGCTCAGCGAGTCTCGAAAAAAAGCTACAAAAGTGCAGAGGAAGGCTTGACTCAGCAATAATATTAAAGACAGACAACAATAGCTTCTCGTTTGTTGGTGGTGACCCAAAAAGGGTAAAAACCTGAAAAAGACACACACACAGGAAGTACAGCTTGGCCTTTTACAGCAATCCGTACAGTCGCTCTTTTTCAAGGCATATCGCCAGAACGTTCCGAATCTGGCAACTCACAGGAGGATGCGTGTCCATAGAATCACTCCCCCCACACACAAACACACACACGCGCACACACACACACACGCTGTTCTTGTGCGGACATAATGCATTCCATAACCCTAACCATGAGAAACAATTGCTGAACGTTAACCCTTACCTAAACGAAAATCCAATTCAAACCTTTACTCTAAATGCAAATCTTGACCCTGAAAAAGAGTTCTGAAAAAGACAGGCCTAAATGTCTTCGCTTCTCCAAAATATCCTCACTATGTAAAAAACTGAAGGATGTTCTCACAAGTATAGCCGTACAGGAACACACACACACACACATCAGGTAGTCCACCGATGATGAGTAAAACCTGGCCGGAACGGCAGAGGTCAGGGGTCGATCTCCACGGGAACCACGGTGAGGATGGCGTCCTCGTTGCCGCGGCGCACCACCACCTTGAGGCTTTTGTCCTTCTTGACGGCGGCGCTGACGTCGTTGGCCGTGGAGATCCTCTTGCCGTTGATGGAGATGATCACGTCGTGCTCTTTCAGGCCGCCCCTGCAAACGACGCAAATTAGGCAAGACAGCATTTGCATGCAAATGTCTATTATAAAAAAGATAAGAATAAAAGAACGGCAAATACCGTAATTCCCAAATATAAAACACACTTTTTTTTTCCCCAAAAAAATGTAGGCCAAAAGTAAGGTTGCTTTGGAAACTTGAAATTTTGATTTTGTTTTTTTGACGCAATTTGAGGAAGATTTATTTGTCACATAAGATGAATTTTGACGCACAGATGTAATTTTTTTTTATATCGGACGTATTCTTACTTACAATAATTACCGTAATGGTACGAGCTGAAGGGCGGACGCCAGTTGGCTGTTAGCAAAAAGTGTCTGTTGCAGCTAACGGTAGCTCGTGTTAGCTGAGCTAGTTACGGCATTATTTTCAATAAAAGAAGCGAGCAGACTGAACCGACGTCCGAGTTCATCCTTGTTTACACATTGCAAAAGTACTCAAATGTAGATTTTATGTCTCCAGATGATTCAATTAAAAGTTTTAAAGTATACAGCACGCGGAAATGTATTCCATTTGACTCGTGAATTAATTGTGGTATTTTGCCAAATACGCACAATCATAAACTTGGTGGAACACAGATGGGGTATTTGTGGTAAAATGAAACCGAGGAAAAGGAAAAACAACTGCTTCAGGGCCAACGTTACACTGGCGAGGCGTTCACGGACCGCTCGCTATGTGGGAAATCTGAAAGACACCTAACCCGCAACAAATTTATACAACTTATGCAAACGAACACCAGAAAATTTGAAGAATTTAGGAAGCTGAGATGAATTTTGATGCCTGTATCCTGACACGTTTGCCGTTGCTACTGATCACTTTTGAACATAGTCAAATGTGTTGTTTTGACGTCATTTTGTCCCTTTGACAAAAAATACGGAAACATTTACATTTTGTCTTCCGTTTCTATAATTGTTTTTCGCAAAACAAAATGCTACGTTACCTACACAGACACATAACTCCATCTTGTGATTTTCTTTTTCTTTTAATTTGAAAAAACAGGAAGTTGATGTTGGGCTCATCCGCGCACCCGTTCATCCACACCTGTTTCGGTCTTGCGGAGTAACGTGTTCATGATGAAGCAATCATGGGAACAATCAGACACACGCATGAAACAAAACAGTAAATCAGGAGTGGCTCATGTGGATGCAGTTAGCGTATTCAAAGGCGAAGCAGCTGCGTAATGAAGGGTGCCTTGTAAAACACGAACCGCCGCTGCCGCCCTTCCCACGCGCAAATTAGCACCGCGGGAGCTCCCTTCGTTACGATCATCTGTTCTATCGAAGGCTCGATGGAGCCGATACGCCAGTTTTAACTTAGCTCGCTAGCATAATGCTAGCACACAGTGTAAGATACAATGGATTGGCTAGCAAAGCTAGCATAACAGTTGGTGCTGCAAATGTAGACCAATACGCGAATTTTAGCTTAGTCCGCTAGCATAATGCTAACACAGCCTGTAAAACGCCATTGATTGGCTAGCTAAGCTAGCATAACAATCTGTGCCGCAACTGAGTTGTTGTGTTTCTTTTTTATCTCGTTTATTTTTCTATAAAATTATTTCCAAACGCGGTGTCCCAAGAGTCCTGACCAAGAGCAGGCAAAAAAAAAAAGATGTTCGATACCATTTTTTCAAACCGATACTAGTACAACACACCACAAGTACTGTTAATGCACAAAATTGTTCGAAATTTTACAGCTCAACCCTCAAATAGCCGATATATTCATTTGTGTCCACTGCAATGGACATCTATTTTTGGTCTATATTTATTCACTGGAGCTACCCTACTAAGTCCTAGTGTGCTCATTAGTGGACATGTTGGCTTTTCGAATGACGTCTCATATGCTTGGGTGGGATACAATATCATTTGCCGACACAAAATGGACAAAAACAGTGGACACAAATGAATAATCTCGGTTTTAGGAAAATGTAGCATTTTCCTTAATCTTTCATGAAATGAATGGAATGTTTTACATGCCAAATTTTGAATTTGTAGCGATGGCAAAACAGATTTAAGAGCGCGGTCGATACCCGTATCGGCATTCATCGCGAGCACCGATATACTGTAATAGGGCCGGGTATCGGCCTGATCCCAATGGTATCGGTAATCACTCATCTCTAAAATAAAACAATCTAAAATTATATTTTTCTTCAACTAAAATCTCTATTAGCGCCTGAATTGTGATTTTGCACTTCAATGAGTATAATTTGCTGGCTTCCTTAATTCATTTTGCATTGATTATTTTCAAGCGGTTGTAATTCAAGTAAGGTTGTTATAACGTATGTAATCCAAATGTTTGGAATAAAAGAGTCATATTTTTCTCATACTTGCTGTTGCTGAATATTCAAGTCTCTTCTAACATTTCCTACTAAAAAAGAAATAAGTAAAAGCATGTATCATTCCTGCTGATATCGTATGGGATCGGTATTGGTATCGTATCGGAAGTAAAACAATTGTGTTGGGCATGCCTTGATTTTCATGTCATGGCTTTTTAAAATCAATTAGAAATGAACTTTTTGGTCCATCCCAATTGTTATGGAAATATTCATCATGTTAATAAATTTAATTTCCCTGTACATAACACCGGGGCAACAACAAAGCCAACGTTCATCCTGTGGGCCTAGGGACCATAACGTGGAGCGACTGGGTCTAGAGCTTGTTTTGAAAATACTTATTATCCATATTAGAGCACTTAAGTTCTTGAATGATGTCATGTTGTTATATATCATTACAGGTGTTATTTTGAGACTTCAACAGTGGTGCCAGAGGTTGCCTCCAAGCCCTATTCCAACTCTGCTCTGTGGACTATCAGGCTAATAGAAGGTTTTCTGCAGCGAGCCCACGTACGCCCTTTGAAAGCATCAAAGCGCACCGCAGATATGTTATTGTGCCTTATTAGACGCTAACGAGGCCTGGTGGGGCAGAGACAGGAAAACCGCAGCATGGAGAGGAACCCTGCCGCGTGAGGTTTGGCGGGATCGGCCGATCTCGGCGTCTCTCGGTCCCCCTCGCCGCCCCGCTCTGTTGGAGTGGCTCCCATGGAGGAGGGGGGGGGCACTCATGGTTTATTGTTGATGGGAGTCGAGCGGGGAACCGGATTTCTCCATCCGTTCAACAATCCATCTATCATCTATCCCTTCATGTAACTTTTCCATCCGTCAATCCAAAATCCACCCATTCATGTAAATAATCTATTTATGCATTCATCCATCCATGTATCAATTCGTCCATCCATGAGATATATACATGGATTCCTCCATTCATCCCCCCATATCCATCCATCTCTCCATCCTTAAATTCATCTATCCATCCAACTAATCCATCTATCTATCCATCCATGTAACTCATCCATCCAAAATCCATACACTGTAACTCATCCATTCATTCATTCATTCATCCCTCCATATCCATCCATCTCTTCATGTAACTAAGCCATTCATCCATCCATATATATATATATAACTAATCTATCCATCCATCCATCCATCCATCTCTTCATGTAACTAATCCATTCATCCATCCATATATATATAACTAATCCATCCATCCATCCATCCATCCATCCATCCATCCATCCATCCATCCATCCATCCATCCATCCATCCACCCTCGATCCATCTGTTCGTCCATCTCTTCATGTAACTAATCCATTCATCCATCCATATTATATAGTTCATCCATCCCTTCATGTAACTAATCCATCCATCCATCCATCCATCCATCCATCCATCCATCCATCCATCCATCCATCCATCCATCCATCCACCCATCCGCAAATTTAATAAAGCAACGCTTTTAATGCCGTGACAGTAACAATACGGCTTTGTTTTCGAATAAAGACCAACTGAATTGACACACGACGCAAGATATTGCTAAATTGTGCTACACTGCTTCCTTTGCAAAAACATGTACGCCCTTGTTAACTTCCACACGCATGCGCATCATCATCATCGCGATAACTATTCGGACGACGAACCGAAAATCCTGTTTACGCCACCTATCGCCCCAAAAACTGTCTGCGGACATCACCCTAAACGTTGAAGTACTTCACCCCGTTCTCCGTGTATTCTTTACCCCGAAACGCGTTATCCTTTAGGAGGCAGGTGTGAAAAATCTCACTTACACCGCAGCCGGCGTCTTGGCTATGACTTCCATGACGTAAGCGCCGGAGGTGATGTCGGGGAAGTCTCGAAGTCGGCTCTTCAGCTCTTTGGCCAGTCTGCAGACGCGGAGAGACGAAAAAAAAAAAAGAAAACAGATGTAGAAAGTGGGCTCATCAATCACGCTATGATGTCTAGGCGTGCGGAGCGTACGCTGAAGTGAGAGTCATCATCCTCACGCCGATGTACTTCTTTTTCGCAGCTGCCGCGCCTGCGTGGAGAAAAGGACCGCATTCATCTGCTTGTCGCATTCGTCTGCTTGAGCCGACATATGTGACTCCATTCTTTGCTTCATCTGGAGGACTGCAGCGAATCGTTATGTCTATATGATAAGTCGGATGATTATTTGGTGGATTATTCCAGGAAATAATATGAGATTTCCATGTGGTTTCTGCTGGTGTCGGTAAATCTTTTTTTTTTTGCTTTTTAATGCAGTGACAGGAAAAGTACCTTGCTTTTTTTCAAATTGATAGCAAATCAATTGGAACATGAAAATGTATTGCTAAATCGTGTGTTGTTTTTTTTAATCGTTTTCTAAGAATGCATAAGGTTTCTTAAATCAGACACAGAGGGTACAGCACTGTTTTTTTTTCCTCCCTCATAGCTGGTAGTTGGCAGGAAAAAATATTTCAAAGGAGGTACAATACTGAAAGAATGCTGAGAACCGCTGGAATAATTGATAAATGTGTTTTTTATTAGGATGTATTATTATCATTTATTGGATTAACCGATAAACCAAAGAGCAATTGATAAAACAGATTAAAAAAAAACAATGTTTTTTTTCCCCTCATGATTTATTGTTTATTCAGCCGCTTCATGTTCCAATTATTTGCTCTTAATTTGAAAAGAAATAAATGCTGTTCCTGCCACAGCACTAAAAAGTGCATTATAGAAAAAAAACTGCTGAAAACCACAAGATTCACTGGTTAAAAAATGTGTTTTTTTTTTTTCTTTTTTATTAATTATTCGTATTATTATTGATTGGATTAACCAATATGCCAAAGATTAATTGATAAATACGATTTGAAAAAAAAACAACGTGTTTTAATCCGGATTTTCTGATAAAATACTGTCTTAATTTAGAAAACAGATTAAAAAAATAAAAGTTTTTTCCCCCCCTCAGGATTTATTATTCAAACTGAAGAATAGTTGATAAATCAGACCAAAAAAAACCTATAACATGCTTTTTTAATCTGGATTTTCTGAAAAATAAATAAATACTGGATTAATTGATAAAACAGATGAATAAAAGTTATTTCCCACATGATTTATAATTGATTTATCTGCTTCATGTTCCAACTATTTGCTCTTAATTTGAAAAGAGCTGCTGTTCCTGTCACAGCGCGAAAAAGCAATAAATTCGATTTACTGATCCCCGCAGAAACCGTACTAACTCATTCAATCCCAAAGACGTACTTCTACGTCGTTTCTTACAGTCCAGACATTCAATTAAAGGGACTTTAACCAATGATTTCAAACGACTTCATCATTTTGGCTTCGCATGAATAGAATGACCATTTGAAAGCCTTCCAGATCATAAAAGCGCCCCCTGGAGGCTCGTTGTCCAGCTGGCGCTCAACGTGACGCTTGGCATGGCTCCACCAATTATCTGCCCGTCTTCTTAACCCGATGCGCCCGTCGCCTTCGAACGGAAGCCAACAAAATCATCGGCGTTTAACTGCCACCTCTCCAATTAGCCTCACTGATGACAAGCGGTTTCCGTAAAACAACACAGCTGTTACGTCTTAATCCCGCCAGCTCTTTTCACAACACGCTTGTGGAAATAATTTAACGGTCGCTATTAAACACATCTTTTTTTCCCCGCGACCATATTCCACCCTGGAAGATGCCGGTTAACCACTTTCCTTCCGGGTGTTAATAAACAACGCCTTGGACAGTTCGACACTAATCCCCTCGGTTGTTTTTCTTCGCTTGATTCAAGTTATGAAGTTTTCCAGCGCCACGGGATTAGTCACTCACTGTGTTTCCTCATTAACTCATTCTATTCTTAAAACATATTCTTATATTCTTTAAAGGGGCAATGTGTAAGATTTAGACCGTTTTTCATTCAAAAGGAATGAATTAAATGTGTATAATTTTCAAAAACTTGCAAATAAATGTGTTCTTAACTGCATGCCTGCACGTTTAGGAACGAGAGCAGCACCAACGTATGTATTTTCAACATAACACGGCACACTCTGATTGTTAGAATATTGCACCAACGCAACAGTAACATGTGTGGTTGTATTTACTCGTGGAGAGTGCCCCCCGATGGCGAGTAAAATAGCAGTTCAAACTCAAAAATCAATAATCCTTTTGTTGGCTGGGAGATTACCCTCTGGTTGCTCTTAAAAAACTCACTAAAATGTGAGAAAAAGAAGCGGTGGTAGTCCCAAATTTATGGCATATTGTAAAAAAAATACTAATTGCCACTGCCACCCTTCCTACGAGCTCCCTTTGTTAGAACAATACCCAAATTTTAGCTTAGTCTGCTAGCATAAAGCTAGCACACAGAATAACATATATCTATATATGTATATAAAAAGAATGTAAATTTTCGACTATTTTACATATATAGATATGTATATAAAAATACAGTAAATACACATAAAAACATATCCAGTCATGAGTTCAGCTCACCTCTGGACTGTCTGTCATACGACTCAGCCAGGAACTGCTGGATCTTGTCAGAGGGAATGGCAAAGGAAATTCCCGCCGTCACTTTTAACGTGTTGATTCCGACCACCTCGCCGTCCTGAAAGTATCATTACGTCCCGTTTTAAGTTGAATTAGCAGGATCCAAAAGTCTCGCTCACAACACTAAAAAATAGGAATAAAATAATACCTTACCAGATTAACCAAAGGTCCACCGGAGTTGCCATACTGTGAAGAAAAAATGAAAATATTTTATGCTAGGTGTAGATTAGAGTATGGAATAAATCAGTGCTAACGCTGACTGAAATAGCGAATTGACCTAAAATTGACAACTAAAAATGTATTATTTTGCCATGCTAGTTTTCATACTTGGATGCTGGACCGAAGAAACTTCCGTTTGTTAGCTTAGCGCTAGCTAGCTAGCGACACGTGGGCAACTGGCATACATTTAAAACTTTATTAAAAACAAGCGTACGGCGAGAGGTCCTGGATGTTCAATTAATTGATTTTAAATCTAAAAATTAAATAACACGGCTACGTTAGCCTGTTAGCCGTAAACGTGAATATGACGGTAACGAACGTGGAGTAGATAACCCCATTTACGATAATGGATTTTTGATGGGTTCGATGGTTAGAAACCGATTCGGGTTACGAATCCAGACCGTAGTGTAAACAGTACGTTGATGACGTACGTTGATAATGGCGTCCGTCTGGATGTAGTCCATATCGGAATTGCTGAGGCCCAGTTCCCGGCCGCCCCTCTGGGTGGTGCTGACGATCCCCGTGGTGACGGTGTTCTGGAGGGAAAACGGGCTGCCGATGGCCACCACAAACTCGCCCGGCCTCAAATCCGAAGAGCGACCCAGCAGCAGCACGGGGAGCTTGGTCTGTTTGAGGAGATATATACGTATATATTTAGGAATATATTTAAATGAGAAACTTCTGACTTACCCGTTAAAGGAAATATACAGTATTTGTGGGAGAAAATCAAAAAATACGATAAAATCATGATTAGGAAAATATATTTGTAGGAATGCGTCCCTCATAAACTCCTCATCACATTATATGTCCGGTAACCAAATAAATCAGTTTTCAAGTTTCAGATTTAAATTGATTTCGAATATGGAGTCATAAGCAGCAACCGACCGGAAAAAAATATGAAAATGTGACTCTCATTATGACGTTTCACGCGGAAAAACAAAACCTATCCAACGACAATAACTCCGTTTCCCGCGGCGTCATCGCCACCGGCTAGCCTAGCTAAAAACGTTAGCCGGCGAGATGATTTGTCGCCTCGCTGACAAGGCATTTCTGTTTTGCTACACGTGCGTGGAAACAGATGGCTAAAGGGAAAAAAAAATAAAAGCGTATGTAGGTAAATAATGACGGTGCGGTCAACTTAGTTACAAACCGAGCAGCGCGGCGGCTAGCGCTTTAGCGGCGGACACACAGAGAAAGCTTATATTTATCCCGCCACGCTGGTGAAATCATCTCATACTGCTGGGAAGGCCGAAGTCAAACCGCATCTCGCTGCTGCCACTTTACCAACGCACTTCTTGCATGAAAAAAAAAAAAAAAAGCTTCTTTGGAATTCATTCTCGCTAACAAAAAAAGATTCTAAGCGATCGTAGTTGCCGTAAAAACAATTTGACACCATTTATCCATCGCCCCAAGCTCCATCGGCAGAATCTAAACAGGAAGTCGGCCATTTTGGTTTCGAAAGAGCCGATCCACTGGAATTCCACAGCTGGGTTAGCGGTGTATATCATTTTTACACGACGGTGGGAATAAAAGAGAGCAGCGTCTCCGGCGGGACATTGTGGCGTTTGTCTGGTCAACGCTGCGGTGTGAAAAGCAAACGCGATACCTGGATTCACAAACACGCCGTGTGTGTGCGTGTGTGTGTATGCATTAAGCGGGCAGCCGTCACAGTGTTTGACATGTGCAAACACAAACAGACGCCTTACACGAGTGCTGGGAGTCTCCATGGACATAAACACACACAATGGAGTGACTGGGGCAACAACTAAGGATTATTTTCATAAGAAATTGAATCCCATGATTATTTTATCCGATAACTCATTCACCGGCAGCGCAGTCGGAATTTGATTACCATATTTTCCGCGCTATAAGGCGCACTGTGATCGAATTTTAAAATGTGGTTGATATATAAGGCGCACTGCATTATAAGGCTCATAGAATGGAAGTTACAATAGTGGATGAAGTTCCGTTAGACATCCACTAGATGGAGCTGCGCTAAAGGGAATGTCAACAAAGAAATCAAATAAATCAGGGTTAGGGTTAGGGTTGGTTAATGCAAAATAAACGCCACGATTATATGAAAAGACGGTTTAGATCAATGCCAAGACCAATCAGAGTTCAAAAGAATATAATTAGGATTCAATTAAGTCATAAAAACTTAAAGGGACAGTGTGTAAGATTTTCATTAAAAAGGAATAAATTAAATGATTGTAATTTTCAAAAACTTGCAAATTAATGTGTTCTTAAACACCAATAGTATGTTTTAAAAATACTCATAGGTCTAGTTATGATGAAATTATATTACAGGGAGGCGGCACTTCTCTGGAGGCGGCCATGTTTGTTATAGCTATGGACAATGGTAAATGCAGCACCTGCAGCACCCCCTGCAGTCCGTGATGAAAACATGCCCAAATCTTACACACCATCCCTTTAAATAATAACATTAAAAACAAATCCATCTTAAAAACAACCCATTAAAAAAGAAAATTGAGTTTTGGAATCAAATCGCAACCAAAAACCTTAAAATATGTGATCGGTTTGCTGTCGATTTATCCTTCTATAGAATGACTGAAACTCATCAAGTAAACGGTATAGAACAAAACTTAAAACATGAAAAATAAAATATTGTGAATGACTGAATCAGTATATGTAACACTGAAAATAAAAGCATCGGTAAGTTATATTATCAATAGGGACGTAGACCCTCAAACAGACCCCCCAAAAAGATGGAAAATCCGTGTCAAAACTTGGCAAATGCATCCGTTTATCGGCAAGGTAACAGCACTCAGGTGTGAAGCTCTTTTGGACATGATCGCAAAGTGCCACAATTTGCGATAAACCGAGAGCTGTGACTCACTGCAGCCGTTCCGCAAGGATTCATGCGTATTTCACCTAAAGACACAATCGAGGGGACACCACAGATTACAGGACGAGAATGTGACACGTCAGGTCCCCAAAAGGTTAAAAAGAAAAACCACGATAAAGCAGAGTCTACGAGGTGAGTTGGAATGAACTTCTTGTTCAAACGTCCTAAATCAGACAAGACTCGGTTTTCTAACACTGAACTGGATTCTACGTATTATTCGAGACGTTTTTTGGCATGATTAAACTAAGATTGCGTTCTGTTTGATTGTAAACGGGACAATGTCCGAAACCAAGTCCGCTGTCTCAACTGGACTGGACTCAGATGTTTTAAACCGAACTGGACTCCATTTCTGAGCTTAAACTAGACTCAGCTATGAATATTTTGTTGTAAACGTGATTGATTTCAGGTGTCCTAAACTTGTCAGGACTGTATTGTCTCAATCTTGATTGAAATCAGTTCTCAACTGGACTGGACTCAGATGTTTTAAACCGAACTGGACTCCATTTCTGTGATTAAACTAGACTCAGTTATGACTATTTCTTTGTAAACATGATTGATTTCAGTTGTCCTGAACTTTTCAGGACTGTATTGTCTCAATCTTGATTGAACTCAGTTGTCCTAACTGGAAATGACTCTTCTGATTTGGACTGGAATCTGTTTCCTTGTTATAAACCCGACCGGACATTGCTCACCAAAACCTGACTGGACACACTTTTGCTAAACTGGAATAGACTCTTGGTGTCCAAAACTTAACTGGACACACTTTTGTAAACCGGACTATTCTAGTACTGCACTAAACTGGACATGTTTGACACATCTTCCAAGAGACACCTTGATTTGACATGGTTGAAATCTCGCGAGGACAACTGATATTCGCGAAAGTGTCCTGGGACTTACTTGAAACTTGACAGTTGACCTGAGACCTCCTTATGACTTGCACATATGTGAGCTTCTCCCGCCTCTGCAGGTACGCAGCTGCCATGGAAAAAAGAGCATCTGGGCTCAAAGCTTTATTGGCTTTGCTGCCTCGAGACGCCTTTAGAAAAACAATACGAACTCCTGTTTAATGGAATCCAGGTGAAAATGTAAACTCCTTGTTTACGGTATGTGCTACAAATGTATCGGGACCATTAGCCTTGACACAATATCCGAAACTGAACTCAATTCTGTTTTTCTAAGCTGCACTGGAGTTTGTTGTTTTGAATTGGACTCTGGTCTCGTTCTAAACTGGACCGGACTAGCTTGTACTAAATTGGACAATTCCCTGTTGTCCTAAACCAGGCTGGGTTCTTTGGTTCTGAACAGGACTGTAGCCATTTGTCGTAAATTATTCCGGATTCTGCTGTCCTGAAGTCGATCGTACTCTGTTGGCATGAACTAAACTGGACCCACTTGTCCTCAAAGGCACTGAACGCTTGTCCAACGTAAATAGCTTCTAAACTGGTTTGGACTGTACTCTGTTGTCCTTGTCCTTAACTGGATGGAGCACCGTTGTCAAAAACAAAATTGAACTGGACGCTGTTCTTCCAAACAGGATCGGATTGTGCTGTGAAAAACTTTACTGGACGACCTATCTTTAGCTGAACCAAATGTCCTTAACCAGACTGTGATCTGTGCTCCTTATCCTACACGGAATGGAGATGCAAACCTTCCCAAACTCGACTCCACCCTGTTGTCCTGAAGCGAACCATTAGAGCTTTCTAAACCGAACTGGACCCTGTCGTCTAAACAGGATTAGACTGTGTTACAAGACTACTTATCCTAAAGTGGATCAAACTGAACTGGAGCGTACTCTCTCATTCTGGACTCTAGTCCGTTGCCCTAAAAGGGATCGAACCGTCAGATCCTAAACAGGACTGGACCCTGTCGTCTAAACAGGATTAGACTCTGTTACAGGACCACTTATCCTAAAGTGGATCAAACTGAACTGGATCGTACTCTCTCATTCTGGACTCTAGTCCGTTGGCCTACAAGGGATCGAACCGTCGGATCCTAAAGTGGACTGGACTCCTTTGTCCTGAACTAGCTATAGCGAATCCGCAGTCTGTTTATTCAGAAGTCCTACGAACGAATAAGGCGTGTCCTGAAGTAATACCCCAATCGTCCCAGGTGTTAGTCAGAGCCGCCCCCACAAAGCTAAGCTAGCTCAGCCGCGCTAACGCCGTTGACCCGGGCGCATAAAAGCACTTGGGTTTCCTTCCATGTGCAGCCGCTAAAGGTCCAACAGTTCACATCTGCGTTTGATGTGTTTGCGAGCTGGCGAGACGCCGCCAAGGAAACCCTTTGAACTTCCCAAATCACAATGATGAGAAAGAGATGAGGCGTGGTGTGGCCATTTTCTTTACCGTCAAACTTATACTTACGCGGACCGCTTAAGTGACGCCGGCCGGCCACATGTGACCCAGAGAGTGGGCGGATTCTGTATGCGGACATGGATATGCGGACATGTGTATGTGGACATGCGTACGCACACATGAGTAACGGCTAGGACGGAGATTTTATATGCCGGACTCAATTATAATGTACTCCAGAGGCATCTTTCCGGGATGTTATAATCTCTAAAAGGGGACCAGGGTGTCAAGACCACCTTAGTTGAAAAATTAAATACCTCCACTCAAATACGGTAAAGGTGTCCTCTTTAATCCTCGAAAATAAACCGGCAGGCTCCTCCCCGCTTTTAACCGTTCTATTGACCAATCAATGCGCAGCACGGTCCCCCATTCGCAAAATTTTGTAAAAATAAAGACCTCCTCTCAAATAGACGCCTCTTTTTTTACCACGTTAAAAAAATAAATAAAAGCGTAGCAGTCATGTGTTCACTTTGTTCTTTGTAACAAATTTCTTAACTGAGTAAGTGGGATCACCCATAAATAAGTTTTTGGAGAAATAAAGGCCTCCTCTCCAATAAACGCCTCTTTTTCTACCACTTTAGTAAGAAATTTAAGGATGAGATGCACATTCTCTTGCTCCATGAAAAAAAAAATCAATCAACCAATCAGGGGACAGCAAACTCAGCCAATCACAAGAATTTGTAAAAATAAACGCCTCGTCTCGAATAGATGCCTCCTTTTCACTTCTTTGGGGAAAAAAATAACAGATAGGCAGTCACACGTTCTCTTTCTCTGTGTCAAAATTCTCCCCACCAATCAGAAGACAGCAACGTCATTTCAGTACATGACCTTTTGAAAATGTTGAATAATCTGAATGCCTCCCTCAAATAAACGATTGTCTTCTCATCTAGGAGACCGACTCATAACACCGCAAAGACGGTGATACCTCACGTCACTTTGTTAAGATGAGTTAAGTGTTCGGAATAACCACGGCACCGATACGGTTAAATCTCCCCTTTCCATGAAAAAGTCAAAAGTTTGAATCGCATCCACGCAAAGCGCGTGTGAACGTTATATTTAGTCAATTGTTTTTTTTCCCGGAATTTAGAAGTACTTTGGTTTACCCGGGACAAGAGATGACGAGATGAGCAAAGCTGGGGTCAAACGGAGGGAGAAATCCAAGTGATTCATTCGTCTTGGCCCGCCTGAGAAGGTCTTTCCACTGGTAAACACACTTGCAGCCTTCCATGTCCTTGCTGAGTCGTCTCACTCGACACACACGAACAGTATACACGTTTTTTTTTTCTTTTGTCCGCGGTCGCCGATTACCGAGGGATGCGATATCAGAATCTCGTATTTCCTGAGGAAACGTTTACCCGATGTAGCAGATAACGAGATAATGGCCGGAGCACATTTTATATACGGACACAGGATCTGATTTTTTTTTTCCTCCGGGCAAATAAACGCAGAGATGTTTCCCAAAGAGGCTCGAAAACCAAAACCAGCACTAGGCAGATTTCCCACAGAGAATTTGGGGTTTATAATAATACGTGCAAACACTCTGTGGGAGTCCTGAAGGCATTGCAGTGCTAGGACGCACGTTAGCACGTTAATATAGAAAAATTCATAAAATTCAAAATGAAGACCGAAAAAATGTCAAGTCTGACTGTAAATGTGTGAGCGTCACGTCTCATTTTGGACAATTTATTGACTTTGAAATGACATATCTCTCACAACAACAAATGAATTCATATAAATTGAACCGCTAATGCTAACATTCAGCTGCCAACAAGCTTGCTCACTTCCTGAATAAAAAAATTAAATTTCTTCTTTTACAAAAAATAAAAAACAGTCCTATTCTTTCAATAAAGCTATCAATTGATGTTAGCGTTGGGTTAAAAAACATATGTAGTCAGTAGCTAAATTAATGTTAGCCAACGGTGCTAACGCTATGCTAAGAAGAACGCTAGGCAGCTAAGCTAAAATTAGCCGATGATTCAATAGGGGTAATCATTCGACTGTGAATGCTTTTCTCCCTATAAAGTTTTCTTGAACAATTTATTCACTTTTGAAATGGACAAATCCCCAAAACAAAACATTGAATTTGTTTAGCTAGCATTGAAGTTGCCAGTAAGGTTTCTCACTTTCACTAAATTTCAGTATTCGAGCATACTCCTATCTAGAAACATAACAGACTCTTTAATTTGCAGTCATTTCTATTTTTTATTTTTTAACAGTGCACATGATCTGTAACCAGTCGATGCTAACGCTAAGCTAAAAGTAACACCGGAGAGCTAAGCTAATGTTAGCTGAGGAGTGCAGACAAACATGTATTTCCTACATAAGCGTTTCTTTTACCGTGTTCTTGGGCAATTTATTCACTTTTGTGCGTGTGAAAGCCTAGCGAATACAAATGGATTTGTTTAGCTAGCATTGAAGCAGCTAGCAAGGATTTCAACACTGGAGTAGCATACTTCGTGTATCAAGAAAGAAAATTTCAGTTATCGATCATTTTGTTTACTTTTTTACACCGCACACCATGTCAAACGCTTATGCTAACGATGAGCTAATACGAACACCGTTCATCTAAGCTAATGTTAGCTGATAACAACAATTTCATCATCTCATGCATAATTTTTTTCTCCCTGTACTCGCCGCGCTTCTTTTTACACACGCGCGATCCGGGCCAAGCGTTTGCGGCGTTATTCCGCCAGTAAAATCATGTTTGGCCTTGACAGTGAGAAAATCTAAGATGTGCTGCAGAAGCCAGCCCGTAAAATGCTCTTCTAAGCTATTATAAATCCAAGCTTTCAAGAGTCACCGGGCTTTCATTACACATGAATAAATTCCAAGCTGCTAAAGCTAGCGAATGTATCCACTTTGAGTGAAATAATGATACGATACGCGTCTTTATTGTGCGTCGCCACGTGCCACGGTCCTCAAAGTAGCCTCAGAAACTACATCTATTTTCTAGGCCGGCTGACCGCATTTCTGCCTTTTCTCCCCCGTCCCGTGTTCGTCAACCCCCATGCCCTCCGAAAACCACATACACCCCCCTCCTCCCCTTATTCCCGTATCCTCTGAAGTTCCAGACGTAATGTATTCCCCAGAGTTTAAGTGCTTGACCGCAAAACTCGGGAATGGAAGAAAGTCCACTTTCACCAACGGGGGACAAGACAAAGAAGCTTTTGCGTTTTATAAGGGGTTCTCGGTTTACGGCGGGGCCGACATTTGAGGTTATGAGCGGGGCGCAGTAAAGTAGTTTGAAGAATATGGAGCACGCTCAGTTAGCATCGGGCATACTGGTTTTCATTGCGTTGTTTTACATTTATGGAATACGTGTTTTTTTTTTTAATAAGTACTCAGAAATGAAATGCTTCCCTGCAGCAAAATAAAAGATTTCCTGCAACATTTAGCTCTTGAATTGAAACCTTTTGTCAACTACAAGTCCCACAATGCAAAGCAAGAACTTCAGGCTAAGCCACTCAATGAAGTCATTGATGACATATTTAAGGTTGACGTGTTTTGACAATCTATGCAATATTTTAACCTCCTAGTGTTTTTTGTATGCTTTTCCTTTGATATCACACATTCCAAAATTTCTTTAAATACTAAATTAGTGAATTACTTTATTGGGATTGAACGAGTTATTTATGTGCTTAGTATTATGGTAAACATAAAACTGTGACTAGTATTAAGTTGAGTCATTGGTTTTCTTTGTCTGAAAAAGAAAAAGAAACACTTAAATGAAAAAGAAACACTTAAAACAGAGCTCTTTCATTTTCCAGTTAATTTGCTCTCAATTTGAAAAGCAAACTGTCACAGAGTTAAACAGCTTAACATTAGATTGGCTGATACTTGCAATGAAGCATTAAGTCATGCAACGGAATGCAACAGCAGTCCAATGCAATTTGGAGTCTTTTTGGATTCAGTGAGGACAGCGCCGCCATCTTCATCTTTCCGTGTCCCCGCAACAAAAACAAATATAATGACAGCGCAGCGGCACGGCGTCTGAAGCAAGACGACCCGAGCAGGAAAGCCCCCAGAGGGAAAAGCCTGTCATCAAGCGCTTCTGATGTCTTCTGCCCGCCTTCATTACAGGACAAGACGGCCAAAAGAAAAACAACAAACAAGAAACACAACAAAGCCGCTCGGTCATCCAAGAACAAACTCATAAGTCAAAGCGCGATTGTTGAACCTTTTGTTCAATTTCCAACAAAAGCCCCCCCTGTGCTTATGATTTATTTTCCCTTCAACCACTTTTTTACTCAATTATTCCCAGCACTTTTGTATATTTTGACTGAATTGTGCTTAAAGGGGAAATCAATCCATTAATGTTCTCGCTGTATTCTCCGCACCATAAATTATAATGACTGGCCTATTTTAAAACAGTTTTCATATATAAGGCGCACCGCATTATTAGGCACATAGAATAGAAGCTACAGTAGAAGCTGGGTTTGCCTTATGCATGCATCTCTGCGCTAAAGGGAATGTCACCAAAACAATAAAGAAGCCGAGTGTGTGTGTGTGTGTGTGTGTGTGTGTGTTTGTGTGTGTGTGTGTGTGTGTGTGTGTGTCGGGGGGGGGGGGGGGGGTCTTATTCCTAGGTGTTTATCCTTGAGCATTCCTGCCCATGTTCAAGACTTTTTTACACTTCCACAACCAAATTCTCTCTTCCGAAACGGCTCACAACTGCAATCTAGGCAAGCTAACAGTTAGCCTAGCTTGTTTTCTTCTAGCGCTCTTCTTTGTGTTTTATCGCAATCTAATTGCCCTGTTAAATGCAATTCTATAACATTTTTAAAAAAAAATCAATTAAATATGTTACAAATGGCTAACAGGTAGCAAATCCTGGCCGGCCGCCACGAATTCCACCTCGGCATTAGCATGTCGCGTGAATGCCTCGCGTCCAGCAGACGGAGAAACAAACACAGACAGATAGAGCGAGTCTATGCGTTGTTGTTTTAATGCTCTTTTTCCCAGCGGCAAGTGTAAGCCTTTGACATTACGCTGGCTGAGTGGTTAAGCGCCGCTGCCTCATAACAACCACTGGGTTCGAGTGTTGGCACGGGGCCCTCATGTGCTGAATTAGCATCTTTTTCTCCGCGCTTATGTGGCTTCTAAAGCTTCCCCAAAACTTGCTAGCTTCACCCAAGACTCTAATTTGTCTTTAGTGTTTACATAAACGCTCATGTAAACATCCATCTGTTTATGTTTTAAAGTGCTTGTCTTCTTAGGGTGCGCCGGGCGATTCAGAACTGTGATGCAGGATGCTAAACGCTAGGCTATCGTGCTAGCAGGTACACAAATTTCGTGGTATCGCCTGGGCCGATTCTTTCTTCTGAAACGGATGCACGTAAGCCGGAGGAGAAGCTGCAGGAACTGACAACAGTACGCAATAATGTCTGTTCACCCAAGTTCCTCATTCACTCCCAAAAACGTTTTTATACGTTTTTTTTTTAAGGAGTCCATACATTTAATACCAGGTACCTATTCATGTATAATTTTTAGTGGGGAAAATACGGTAACAGAATTATTCTTACTATTATTTTAAAAATACGGTAACAGAAATATTCTTACTATTATTTTAACAAAGATGTTTTTTAGTCTGCCTTTTTCTGTGGCGATCAAAAGATCCTAAGCAATTTTATTGAACTATAACTTGCTTAAATACTTGAAATGAATATCTTCAAACACCGCTACCGATATTGACTACCGATAATCGTTATCGTCCCTAAAAGAAGCATATCCGTCAATCTCTAGTTCTGACATTTTGAAGTGGTTAATCTATTTTCACGCTTGTACGATTGAAATGTTGAAGCCTCGCCTGAACAATTCATAAACATTATACAATGCTTGACCGTGGAAACAGAACAGTCAGGAAAAAAAAATGGCATCCAACAACGACAATTATAAAAACCAGGACAGTTACTACCTGGAATAAAATCATTGTGGCAAGTAGGAGCCAAAAAGAAGCTAATGCTTCCCTTTGGACTGCACCTGTATTCTTACTTGACCCTCCAACCGCATTATTGTGATTTACCACCAGCAGACAACCACGCATGCTGTTAAAATGAGGAACGACTTAGCAGCGAGACCACGCGTTGATTTAGCTGAATGGGGCACACAAAGCACGCTTTGGGATTCCTGCGCATGAAACTCGAGCTTCCTCGGTAATAATCTTGCGATGATTGGTGTGGAGGTTTGGAAGTTAACCTACTGAAAGAAAACAGATACCGTATAGAAAAAGTCTAGACGGCGCTAGACACTGGGTCACGGCTATTATGGAAAAAAAAACAAAACAATTACTTTAATGTTGAAGCTAATGATTGATAAACACAATTACTTGGTGTTTAATGTTTAATGAAGTACCAAAACATGTGCACAAATATTCATAATTTGAAAACGCATCATTCCTGGAACTCGATGCTAATTTTCTATTAGCCTGTCAATGGAATTTTGCATTTAATGTTAGCATTAGCACCGCATAAAAATGAAGTATTTCTTGCATGCTGCCCATGTTGTGTTAAAGTACATGTGGTTTATTTGCTTGTATATATTGTACTGGAACAGGAACATTCACGCTAATTTCCAGGAGCATTTCACTTTATATGCTGTCATTAAGTTAGCTAACAACAACTTTTGACAAAATTTCAATCTTTTAAGGTTAAACAGATGTTTACAAAAATTCCAGTACATGCAGACATGTACTGTGGTCGTGTACCGCTGGGTAGACCTAAAGACGCTTCAATAATCACAATTACTAAGATTTATATTGAAATCATGATTAATCGTCATGATTATTGATAAAAACTAATGCATGAAGTTCCACAATCTACGTTCTGGAATCGTTAAATAAAATAGGCCTTGAGATCACACTACAAGTAGCCCCAAAGTCTAATAATTCAGAAACTTTGCTTTAAGTGTTTTTTTGTTTGTTTGTTTGTTTGTTTGTTTTTGTGATGTTAGTGGACAGATGAGATGACAGATGATAGATGACAGAAATCTTTTTTTTTTTTTTTTTTTTTAAAGTTGAAAAATACTCACTGGTGCTTCGATCTTGATGAGGGCGATGTCAGAGCGCTCGTCCACGTCCTTGATTTTGGCATCGTAAATAGCGCCGCTCTTGAGCTCAACTTTGACTCTGTGCTTGTTGGCCACCACGTGCGCATTGGTCACAATCTGACCGTCATCGGCCACCACGAAGCCCGAGCCGCTGGCCACGGCCACTTCGCGCTTGGAGTATGTCATCCTTCCCAGGAAAAAAAAAAAAAAAAAAACATTGGCACGCACGTCGAAGCCAAAGGGTAGATTTGCAATAAAATAAACAGAATATTAGGGTACTGTGCATTGAGCCTTGCGGGACGCCAGACTGTTTGTAACTTGAGAATTTTCTGTTATAGTTTCTACTCCACTTCAAAAATATCACTTTTGTAATATCCGTTTGGTTGCATGCATGTCTGCTTATTGCAAAACTAAAACGAATAAACCCAGAAAAGCTTCCCGGTGGAAAGTTTGCAGAAATTTCCTGGAGCGTGACCAGAAACGCACCGCCGGTGTCAAGTCAAACAAAAGCAGCAGCCCTTTAAATGAGAGACAGATCGGAGAGGGATGACTCAAGCCGGAGACGCTTCGCCGTGCAAGGCCAGGAGGAGCTGGGGGGGGGGGGGGGGGGGGGGGGGGGGGGGGGGTCACAGGTGATGAGGAGGGGTTGGGGGGGGGCTTTAAACAGGAAGTGAGAAGATAGAGGATGAAAACCACAAAATGTTTGGATAAGAAAGTGCTCTGCATTCTGGTGGGTGAGTACACAGGTGGGCTGTAAATTTGGGAGCACTCACCCCCACACACACACACACACACTCCAAGAAAAGAAAACACACAACACACACACACAGGTGCATGCTTCTTACTTGCGGTACAGCTCAATGTGAACCACAGCTGGCGCAATTTTCTCCACCACGTCGGCAATGAAGTTGTACTTGTGTCTCGGGCTGTCTGGGTTGTCCTGAGCTGGAAATGCAAAAAAAAAAAAAAAAAAGTAGGAGACACACACACGTTGGAGATGAGACAATTCAACACAAATAAAAGTCAAAAAGCGTCACGCTAAGTGTCTAAGAATATAAATAATTTTGTTATAAGAAGGAAGGAAGGAAGGAAGGAAGGAAGGAAGGAAGGAAGGAAGGAAGGAAGGAAATGACAGTTCGGTTGTGGTGCAGACTGTCTCAGCTCAGGACTCGCACATAAACACAATCACACAGACACACACACGCACACACGTGTATATGCACACATTACTAATATACATGTAAACCTATTCCATATCTGGACTCTAAATCCATGTTTTGACACTCGAAGGAAGTCTGGACTACCAAACTGTCCCCACAAGGACCAGCAGTCCTCACAAAGATAAAAACTCTGTATACACACAAACAAAACACACTCACACAGAACACACACGCACACTCATAAAGTTCACACACAGGAAAACTCACACACACAAACACATAACACAACACAAACACGCTCGATTACACAAACAAGCATACACACACAGTTTTACATGAACACACACAAACACACAGACTTACATACACACATACACAAAAAAAACTCGGATAAAACATAATTACACAAAGATAGAACACACTCACCTGCAATCGCACACAAGAGACACACACCCATTCATACACATACCCACACAGTTCTCTACAATTCTCTATAATCGCACAAAACAAACAAACACAAACAATACACAAACACGCAAACAGACACCCACTTAAACATACAGTTTCACAAACGCACACCAATTTATTACACACCCATACACATGAACAGAACAAACTCACACACAGAACACAGAATAAGAATACTCACATTTTCACACATTTACACACACACACACACGTAACACACTAACTTTCCTATTCCCTCTCAGTCTCACACAAACACAAAAAGAAAACACACACTTACACAAGTAAACTTACTGTTTCACAAACACACAAACATATTACAGTACACACACACACAACACACTCACCTATTCAAACTGACACACAATTGCACAAAACAGACAAACACACACTTCCACTTGTACAGTTTCACAAACAAACGCAACAAATGTATCACACACACATAAACACAAACAGAACACACACACCACAATAAGAACACTCACCTATTAAACATGCACACACCCTCTCAGCGTCTCTCACACGAACACACAAACAAAACCCAGACTCGCACTGACACATTTACACTTACTGTTTCACAAACACATAACACTCACATACACACTAACAGAACACATAACACACTCATCAATTCACACGTATACACACAATTGCAAAAACACTCACTTATTCATTTTCCGCACTCACAATCTTGTGCACAGACTCACACGCCAACACACACAATACAGCTAGACACAAAATTACACACGCTGACAAAAATGTACACAGTGACGCATAATCTCACACACTCAAATTCTCTGTTTTTCTCTCTCATACACACACACACACACACACACACACACACACACACGGCCGTGGCATTCCTCCCCCTCACCTTCCCCCTTATCTGCCCACCTTGGTCAGAAATATTCTGCATTTCTTCAAGTGACCCTCACACACACACACACACACACACACACACACACGCAGACACACACGAGGTTGAGGTTTGTCGGCGGCTCGGCCCACCAAGCTCGCGAGCACGGCGGCCGGCTGGGCAAGTCAGGAAACGTTGCGAGGTACACCTGCCAATTAAGGCGGGCGGCCGCATTTGGCAGCACCCCCCCCCCCCCCCCCCCCCCTCCAAAAAAAAAAAAAAAAAACGGCGCCACGTACTGTAAGCAGCCCCTTTCATCGGCAAATATCAGTCATTACTTGGCTTAGAAGAACCGAGGTGAGCTTGGATGATGGTAATTCAACTAAAAATAGCCTGGACCCGCAGGGGGGATTTTTTTTTTTTTTTTTTAATGATTGCGCAATCACTCTCACCTGATGTATAGAATTATATGTTTGGAATGGATGAACTCAGTGATCTGAAGAGATTTCTTTTCATCCTGTCACTCCATTTTTTGTCGTTAAAAGTTAGAAAGTTAAACAAGTTCTGGCAAGAAAGAAGAATTCAATTAACATTAGGCTTTTACGAGTTTTGATTGGCTGCTGTGGTTTATCTTTTGGAATGTGGTTTGTTTTTTGTTTGTGTTTAGGTTTTTTGGTTGTGTTGTTTATGTGTTTTTGTTGTTTATGTGTGAAGATTTTTTGTTTGTGATTTTTGACTTGCTGTTTTTATTATGTTTTTGTTTTGTTTGTGATTGATTTTCCTTGGGTTGTTTGGGTGTTTGTGATTTTTGATTTACAATGTTTTTTGTCTTTTGTATTGTGTTTTTATATTTATTTATTGTTCAAATGTTTTTTATAGTGTCTACAAATAATTTTTAATTTTTTTATTTATATATATTTTTTGCTGTGTTTTTGTTTGTAATTTTATTTTTGTGGTTTTTGATATTGTATTTTGTCATTTTTTTATGGTTTTCTTGTTTTTTTTTCCATTTGGGATTTTTGATTTTCTATTTTGTTTCATCTTTTGTAACTATTTTTTGTGCGATTTGTTTACTTTTGCTTGTTTTTTTTTATTTTTTATTTTACTGATGTGTCGTTTGTGATTTGTTTTTGATCGCGATTGTTTTTGTTTGCTTGAATTTTGTCTTTTCTGATTTGTTTTTGGTTGTATTTGCAATTTTATCTCTGCTTGTCTCTTTTTATTTGTTATTTATTTTGCTGTTGCTGTGTTTTATCCTGTACAATCGTGTATTTTTTTGTTTGTGATTTTCTTCGTTTTTCTGAGGAATTGTTCTTTTGTTTTGTTCATGAAGAATTTACTTTTGTCTTTTTCGTGTCATTTTCGATTTACTCTTGCGGTTTTGTCTGTTTGAATGTGGATTTAATCACTTTTGTTTGTTTGTTTATTTGTTTTTGATTTGCACCTCAGGGCCACCGTGGTTACTGATACATTTTGAGAAATGCGCCACTTTTTTTTCTTTTACAAGTTTATTAAGTTAACGACTAAAAAGGAGGAGTGTTAGGTTTTCATCCATCTGCCCTTCAATCATTTCCTCTTCAATCCATCCGTCATTCCTCCCATTCATTATCCACCCTTTCCCCATCAGTCTTTGAACTGACCCATCTTTATTCTAATCATCCTTCATTTCACCCATTCATCTTTCAATCCTCCCCTTCATTATCCACTGGTACTTTAATCTACCTATCCGTCAGACTGTCTTCCCTCTTTCAATCCATCCATCCATCCCTTCATCTTCTTTCTATCCACTCAGCCGTCTTCCCTCGCTCCCATTCATTATCCATCGGTGCTTTGATCTACCCATCCTTTCACTCTTCCATATTTCCACCCGTTATACACCCATTAGTCAGCCATCTTTACCTTCTGCCATACAGTCATCAACCGAGCATTCATCTTCTCGCCTTCCATACATTCATCCGTCTCCAAACATCTGGTGAGCTGTGACTCATTTTCAGCACAGTCAAAACCCAAACACAAGAAACGTTCCCACACGGGTCCGGAGTGAGTAATCTGGATGCCCGGGTGCGTACTCGCTGGGTCGCTGCAATTTGACGACTCGCCGATCCGTTCCCAAATCAGCAAATAGACTATCACCTGCTTGTAAAAATGCATCGACATTTTTTGCAGGCCACAGTAGTAGCGCTGAGAGCCGACTTTTGTTTTTAAGGAGAAAGAGTAAGTCTCCTATAAGGTAAATGAAAATAGAAAAAAAAATACATAATTCCCTGAAGTTAAGACCATTTTAAAATGATTTATAATCAGCCATCACATTTAATTTTCTTTTAGATGGAATAGTAAACTAACTAGATTGCTATACTACACAGGTGCAGTATTTTGTCCATTTTTGGGTCACTTTTTCATCATCATTCTCACAGTATTTTAACCAAGAGGGATGGGACACTCCTGATAAAGTGATAACTGTGTGGTAGCGCCATGTCGAATGTTGGCATGTTGTCGCCATCTGGTAAAATTTTAGCTCCCTGCTTGTGCTTTGATGTAGAGATCAAAGGATGGACTAAATACTGCATGATTTGACCATTTTTGGGTCATTTTCTTCCACATCATTCTCGCTATTGTTGAACTTTGACATGTCACCATCTGGGTGAAATTTCAGCTCCCTGGTGTTTTTTTTCAATGCTTTTTCTCTTTGATATGAATGCCTTTCACTATCTAGGTGAAATTTCATCTTCCATGTCTTCTTTAAATGCTTTCTTTTTTATATGAAATGCCTTTAGTGTAAAAATCGAATGACTGGACGAAATACCACACAAGGGTTAAAAATGAGTATATTCATTAAAACGTTGGGAACTAAAGTATGCCGGTCGGAGCCATAAAACTCCGGGCCCTGTTCCCACACAAACATGAACGCTCACTACAGATTTTCTTTTAAGACAGAAGCAGCGGAGAACATAAGATTGAAGACACATTTTTTTTTTTTCTCCAAGAGATGGATAGAGAAAGTCACGGAGGTCATTGCGTCGCATTCTGCCCGAAGAAAACGCTGTTTGTGATAATCGTTAACGTACGTCCTCGGCGTGCAACCGAATCCAAAACAAATTCCTAATGCTGGCATTTTCAGCCGTTGTGTCAAAAATATTTGCAGCGTCTGGAGTTTAGCTCCCTCCCTTAAAAAAAAAAAAAAAAAAATCTCCCTTGCCCAGTTTCCTCACTCAACATCACCATTCCTCATTCATAATGCGTTTAAAATGTGTGTAAATGCAAAGTTGGCCAATTTAACGCGGATATAATCCGCAGGGACGATGCAGTTTGGCCGAGTTTTCCCGCCAAAAGCAACAAAGCGAGATCACGAATTCATGTTTCAAACGCGGGTAAGTTAATTGAGGGAACGAGGGGGCTGGTTCGATTGTCCCGCTTTGCGTTAAAAACTTCCTTTCATCGCGAGCGTCTCCAGAGAGGCGACGGGCGGCGTTTTTCTTCCACTGCCAAACAAAACCTTCCACGTTTCTCTGCATGTGGAAATTCTCGCTGCAGGAGCTTTGCAGAAAACCAGCAGCCCTCGCCACAGGCTAGCCTGCGAGACCGTCGCGTTCCCCTCGTTCGCGAGTGACAAACAAACGACGGGCCGCCCCGACCGCCGCGCCCGCACCACTTTTTGATGTGCGTGTCGAGCTTCTCCCCGAAACGACGGGTTGCTAATTTTGTGTTTTGCTCCGTGCCATCTGCTCGAGGAGGGCCGGCGGCTTCCAATCAAAGGCAGACGTTCCGTCATGTGACTGCCGAGAGTGATTTAGGGTTTGAGGGCAGCGGCGGAGCTTGAGAAGGAGATGCAGACTGAAAGGAGAGCGACGACCGACTGGCCTTGGCTACGGTGGACGCCGTGGGAGGGAACAGGTGTTGGACGTTAGCCACTCCGGCGCGCCTGCTTCGTGCATCTAGTCGAGACGCGCTCGAGCGACGGCGGCGAAGTTTGGTGGTCGTTGCAAAACGGTCAAAATAGCGGTGGAGTCAAGACCGCAACAAATGAGACCAAGGCATTATCTAGACTAAGGAGTATCGAGACCGAGACGAGATCGGGAACGGATCGTGAACGGACCAAGACTCTTTTAGACGTCGTACCGAGAAAGACAAGACTAAGACAAGACCAAGACTTTTTCAGAGGTCGATACTGAGACGTGACCAAGATTTTTGTGAGGTCAAGGCCGATATAGACTAAAGTTTTTTTAAAGATCGAGACCTTCGAGACTTTTTTTTTGGAAGTCAAGACTGAGAAAAGACTAAGACAAGACAGGGACTTTTGGTGATCGAGACTGAGACAAGACCAAATCTTTCAGAGGTCAAGACAGAGACAAGATCAAGACCTTTCGGAGATCGAGACCATGAAAAGACCAAGGGTTTCAGGGGTCAAGACCAAGACTTTTCAGAGGTCGAGATCATGACAATACCAAGGCTTTCTTGGCGGTTGAAACCGAGACAGGACAATACTTTTTTAGAAGACGGGACTGAGAAAAGACTAAGACAAGACAGGGACTTTAGGTGATCGAGACTGAGACAAGACCAAGTCTTTCAGAGGTCAAGACCGAGACAAGAGCAAGACCTTTCAGAGATCGAGACCATGAAAAGACCGAGGGTTTCAGGGGTCGAGACCAAGACTTTTCAGAGATCGAGACCATGACAATACCAAGGCTTTCTTGATAGTTGAAACCGAGACAAGACAATACTTTTTTAGAAGTCGAGACAGAGACAAGACCAAGACTTTTTCTGAGGTCGAAACTGAGATAAGACTAAGACCAGACGAAAACTTTTGGGGGTGGTTGAGACCAAGACGACAACAAGACCTTTGGAGGTAGAGACCATGACAGAACCAAGAGGTCGAGACTGAGAAAAGACTAAGACAAGACAGGGACTTTTTCTGATCAAGACTGAGACAGGACCAAGTCTTTCAGAGGTCAAGACCGAGACAAGACCAAGACTTCTCAGAAATCGAGACCATAACAAGACCTAGGCTTTCTTAGCGGATGAAACCGAGACAAGACCAAGACTTTTCTAGAGGCCAAGACTGAGACAAGACCAAGACTTTTGGGGATCGAGACTAAGACAAGACCAAGACAAGATTGAGACTTTTTTTGTTCAAGACTGAGACAAGACTAAAACTTTAAGGGGTCAAGACCCGGACGAGAACAAGACTTTTGGAGGTCGAGACTGAGACAAGATCAGACCAAAACTTTTGGGGGGTGTCGAGACCAAGATTTTTGGAGGTTGAGACCATGACAGGACCACTACCTTTTCAGAGGTCGAGGCTGAGACAAGACCAAGACTTTTCTAGAACTCAAAACTGAGAAAAGGGACTTTTGTTGATCGAGACTGAGACAAGACCAAGTCTTTTGGAGGCTGAGACTGAGACCAGACCAAAACTTTTAGGGGGCGAGAGAGAGAATGCACGTGCAAATGCTTGACCCAATTTCAGCACAGAAATGTTTATGCTCAAGCATCGTTTGCCTGTCAGAAGAGATCAACCAAAATATTCACAACATTGTTAGAAAGAGAACAAACCAAATCCAATTGAATTAAATCAATTGCCGATTGCTGACGTGCATCTAACAAAATGGCTGCGAATGGAGAGAAGCTAATTTACACCAAGCACAGTCAGCGATGCCAACTTAGCGATTTGGTTGCTATATTTAGCAGCTCTAGCGACTAAGGCGACTAGTGGCCTTAATTCCAGCAAAGGAACAGACAACATGAGAGAAATGATTTTCACATCTTGGTGCGAGTCCTACAGAAACAACATGCCTTCAACACAGCTTTGAATATATCTGAATGTTTAGGAACAAGAGCAGCACCAAATAATTTTCAACAGAGCACCAACACTCTCGGATTGTTAGAACACTGCGCCAACACAACAATAACATGTCTGATTGCATTCACTAGTGGAGAATGCACCCTAGTGGAAAATTAAAAAGCAGTTCAACTCAATACTTGAATAGCATCTTCTTCTGTCGACCTGAGCAGCACCAAATAATTTTCAACAGAATACCAACACTCTCAGATTGTTAGAACACTGCGCCAACACAACAATAACATGTCTGATTGCATTCACTAGTGGAGAGTGCACTTGAATAGCATCTTTTTCTGTCGACCTGAGCAGCACCAAATAATTTTCAACAGAATACCAACACTCTCAGATTGTTAGAACACTGCGCCACCACAACAATAACATGTCTGATTGCATTCACTAGTGGAGAGTGCACCATAGTAAAAAATAAAAAAGCAGTTCAACTCAATACTTGAATAGCATCTTCTTCTGTCGACCTGAGCAGCACCAAATAATTTTCAACAGAGCACCAACACTTTCAGATTGTTAGAACACTGCGCCAACACAACAATAACATGTCTGATTGCATTCACTAGTGGAGAGTGCAGCATAGTAAAAAATAAAAAAGCAGTTCAAATCAATACTTGAATAGCATCTTCCTCTGTCTAACTTTGTTTACCTGGAGAGTGCCCCCTAGTGGCGTGTAAAAGGCAATACAAACTCAAAATCAATAGTTGAATAGTGTCTTCTTTTGTCTTCTTTTTAAAAAAAAATTTACCAGGAGATTGCCCCACGGTGGCTCATAAAAAAACTACAGATAAGCCGCACTGGACTACCGTATAAGCCACAGGGTTCAAAGCGTGAGAAAAAAGTAGTGTCTTTTAGCATGAAATTTACGGTATAAATTTTCTTGCCAATGATGAGGAAACCAAGTTAAGCTAGGGGCTCCCCTGATTAGAGTAAAACGCTTTTCACATGACATCCTAATGGAGCGCAGGTCCTCCATTTCATATAGAAAAACATTCCCGTCTGCTCGGATAATTTACTCTCTCGCAGCCGGTGTGTTTTTGATCAGGCGGACGAAGCCCACATGCGCACCGCGTGTTGAGCGCGCTCGCGTCCAGCTTTCACATCATGACTTCATCATCCACGCAGTCAAAAGAGTCAAACGCCCGAGAAAAGAGAATGGGAGCTTGTTGTTGTAACCGCGACAATCTGGCACCGCGTGCCACTGACTCCACTTCAAACCTCAAACGTCCATTTATGAGGTCACGCTCGCCAGTCTTTTGTGTGGATTAAAAGAAGGGAAATGACACGGTGCGACGTCACCTCGAGGACATCCGAGCGAGATTTTCGGCACCGCGGCAAGGCCGGTGTCATACTTGTACGTTATGCGATATGCACATTTGCACTTTACCGCATGCACACATGCACCTTACAAATCCTGCACAGTGCAGGAAAGCTGCTAAATACACTACATGATTTTTCTTCCACTCAATCTACTCCGTTCATTACTATTGTCCATATTGCTCTTACTGTTTTTGTTTTGTTTTATTGCCTACTTTATTATTTGCTCACTTGTGGAATGTAGTCTGCTCGGGTATGTGAACAGAATAAAATTTTCACTGTGTAGTATTGCTCTGCATATGACAACAAAACTCTTGAATATTGTCCAATCTGTCATCTTTACATCAGAAGCATTTCTTATCAAAGAGAATGCATTGAAAGAAGACACAAGGGGGCTGAAATTTCACCCAAAAGGTCAAAGTTCAACATAGTATGACCACTTGGTTATCACGCTACCGGGAGTGTGACACCACTGAAGTGGAAGAAAATGACTCGGAAAAATTCAGAAAATACTGCACAGGGGTATTATTAAAATATTTGTATACACTGAAAAAGAAAAGATCAAGTAATCTCAGGCATTATTAAAGCTTTGATCAGTTTAGGAATATTCAATTAGTGTTGGGACAGGGTCACTGGCTTGCTGGTGCCTATCCCAGCAGTACTGGCAGTAGGCGGGGGGGCACCCTGAACCGGTTGCCAGCCAATTGCTGGGCACACAGAGACAAACAGCCATTCAAGCACCCAATCACAATCGTGGACAATTTGGAGTGTCCAATAAACCTGCCATGCATAATAATGCGGGAGGAAGCCGGAGAGAACCCATTCGGGCTAAGGGAAAACATGCAAACTCCACGCAGACCTCTGGTCTCTAGACTGTGAGGCAGACGTGCTTACCACTCCGCCAAAGTAAATTTAATTACAACCAAATATGTAAGACTAAACTTTAAACTCAATAAATCTTTTGAACCAGTGAGACTCAGTGAGCCGGACTAAAGAAAGTAGACGGCCGCACTTGGCCCGCGTGCCCTATGTTGGTCAAACAAAAAAAGACGCGTTTCTTACCTTTCCCGCACGCCCCGCGCTGAATGAAGATGACCGGCGGCTGCTGGAGCTTCTGCGCCCGGCGGCTGACCCTCTTCAGCTCGCAGATGTTCCGGTAGGACACGCCGTCGCTGCCGCAAACGGGCTCGGCGGCTTTGCACGCGCAGATGCCCGTCTTGCTTCTCCGGCGCACGGTGGCCGTGTAGCCCACGCCGCCGGACACGGAGCACTCCAGACCCTCTCCGCACACCGGGTCGCCCAGCTTGCCGCTGCCGCTGCACGCCTCGCCTTCCCCGGACGCGCACACCGGGCAGCACTGGCACGCGTCGAGGCTCTGTCCCGCCGGGCAATCGGACGTCGGCAGCCGGGGACACATGGACTTGTCGCAGCGCGCCGGGCAGCCAACCACGAAGCGGCCGGAGCTTTGCGCGTCCGCCGCCAAAGCCAAGAGGGCGCACAGACACCAAAACATGCTTGGATTGGAGAAGAAAAGTTTTTCTGGGGGAAGTGCACTCGGTATCGCCGGGTGAGAGCTGAGGAGAACTGAGGGGAGAGGGGAAAAAAACGCTCCAGCTGAGTTTACGTTTTCCTTGCTCACATCCACACTCTCTCTCTCTCAAGCTCCAGCACCACAACAAGACTTCTGATTGGCTGAGCCTGCGTGACGCAATCAATCCTAACCAGGATGGCAGACGTCACGAAAATGCTTGAGATATTGTTATTTTGTTGGCAAATTTCACATTCGTAATGTCACTTTTGACACTTTTTACGTACTCGTTTAAGATCCAAGACTTTTATTACTGTATGCATCGTAAAACTACACAATGAATTTCTCATTCTGTTCACTACTTGAGCAGAGTTACAACACACACAATAGAGCAAATAATAAAGCAGACAATGGCAGGCAATAAAAACAGTGTGGGGCTGTTATAATGAGGCACTAATACAAGATTACATTCCAAACATATTATGGAGTAGACTATATACACATGAAGATGATAATATTATGTAAGAATATTATATTAAGCAGAATATTAATATTATTATATTATGCAGAATATTATGTAATTACCGGCATTCTTAAGTGAAATATCTCATTTGTATATATTCATTGTGTTGATGTTTAAACTCACATATTTTTGTCTGCTATCAGTTACTAACTTGTAACAATTTAACATTAGGAGTCGCATAATACATATTTCATGTCCTTTTATTTTACTATGCAATGTTAGGTATAATTCCACTGGCGACCACTAGATGGTGACACGGTTGATTTTGACTGGGTAAACGTGAAAGAAGAACAAAAACAGGAAGTATATTTAATACAATTACCTTTGTTTGATGAAGATTCTGAAATTTAAAGTGATTAAATTTAATTTAATGTAGTAAATTTAATGTATGCACAGACATGGGGCAAACTTTATCCTGGATCTAACCCAACCTTTAAATACTCAAAAAATGAGGCCAAACATTCCCAGGAAAACATTTTCACACCATACCTCATAAAACAGCTGCTGAAGGTACATTCTTGCAGCTGCCATTTTTATTTGGCTACTTTGGAAACAGAGGCGTGACAGTGTAAAACCCATAGACCGAGACCCCTTATTTCGGGTTGGGGCCAGACAAAATCTCCAATACGTCCTTCTGGCGCGAGCCATTAAAAAACAACGACAATCGGTTTGCATTGTGGCGAGGCCTTTCCCGACTCCTAATTGATTTCCCCTGGTGTTTACTGGACATCGGGCCTGGTCAAAAAGTTTTCCATTTGATCAAATCGCTCCACGTGCTTGTTTTACGGCCACTTGCGGGGAAAAGAAATGGAGCGCCTTAATCCTAGTACCGCGCCGCAGTACGTGTTCTCCTGTCAAGTCGTAAATTAGATTTATGCTTTTCACCACTGCTTAATCCTCATTAGGCTTGCGTGGATGCCAGTGTTGACAAAATTATGACAGTTAAAAAAAAAGAAAGGAAAAAGAAACACATTCATTATGTGGAGAAGACATAAAGCCTAAAAAAAAAAGTGGCTTTTGTGTTGTGTTAAAACAATTCTGTTTGGTTGACAGTTTGACATTAACTGACAGTAAAAATAGATCTTTGACGTCTATGGCCGTCATTGGCAGTTCATGAGTGGAATGTTCAACCAGGAAATGACAGATTACATCAGTTATTTACTGCAATAAATGCACTATTAAATTTTCGATTCATGCAGGTAACCTAAGTACATTGATTAACTCGTCTATGGCCGTCATTGGCAGTTCATGAGTGGAATGTTCTACTAGGAAATGACAGATTACATCAGTTATTTACTGCAATAAATTCACTATTAAATCTTCGATTTATGCAGGTAACCTAGGTACATTAAT
>NC_142376.1:3080000-3122500 GCF_059441005.1 Hippichthys cyanospilos
CACACAGCATACGACTTCAAGACGACGGGAGCCGGGTGGCGCCGGCCGCCATATGCTGTTTACGGGAAGTGTCTCATTGTGAATATATTTGTGCGGAATTTAGGGCTCAAGTATTTTGGTTATCTTCGCAAGGGTGTAATGTAAATCTTTTTTTTTTGAGGGGGGGCCTCCTTTTTGAAAGAATAATTGATGACCACACCCCCCCCCCTCCAAAAAAAAAAAACATTCGTTATCAATATTGGGTAAACATAATCAGCTCAATTTGAGACTAAAAATGAATAACCACTCACATGAATACCCGCTGATATCGTGATACTTGCATGATATTCTACATTAGTCACGGAAAAGAGTAAAAGGGTAAAACCAAAATTAAGTCTATTGTGATACATGTAGCTAACTGGTTCCCGTTTTTTTAGAGCAGTTATCAACGTGAAAATGTTACTTCAGAATTGAGCAGATAATACGTGGCGTGGCTCAGATCCGATAATGCTAATATCAGCCTCTCCAATAAGTCTCCATAAAAAAACCTCTATTAGCACTCATACCCGGGTCAGATCGTTGTCATCATTGTCAGATTTATCAAACTCTGGAACTCCGTTTTGAATGATGGCGTTTCTCCAGCTACTGTACAGTTTCCAAGTGATTGACAGCTGATGCTGGGTAGCATCTAAATGTTTGGCTTGAACTATTCTGGAATGGTGAGAACTTAAGTCTTTAGGAATAGACTCTCGAATAAAAATTGTATACTCTGCCTGAAATATTTTAAAAAATAAATAATCACTTTTTGCATGGATGCTACTTTTAAAATAGACTTTAAGAACCCCATTTGAATCACTGTGGTAAGACGAACAAATAAGGTGAGCGGCGTAAACCAAGGACCCCCTTGAGTAAAAATTAAACATGCACAGTACTCATGATGTTAGCGATTAAAAAAAAAAAAAAAAAAAAGGCGTGAGGGCGGATCAAAGGAAACGGTACTGTTGCGTTTACGGGAAAAGGACGGGTGGGTGGAAAAAAAAGACATACAGGCTTCGGACAGGAGGGAGGAGGAGACACAAGCAGGAAGTCACACATCTAAGACAGGTGCACAGCTGCAGCAGGCTGCAGAGAGAACAGAGGGCAACCAAGGAAGGGGGGACAGAGAGAAAGAAGGATGTGAACAGGAACAATCACGTTTGTGTAGCCAGTGTGCGTGTTTGTATTATTCCTCAGCCAATCACGGCAGGTCGTAAAGAGGCGGGTGGTAGGGAGAGAGGCGAGTTGATCAAGGGGTGGTGGGGGGGGGGGGGGGGGGGGGCTGCTGCTGCTTGCGCGCCATGCTTGCGGCCAAGTCAACTCAGCCAGCAAGCTTACGTGTCCAAACGCAAAGCAAGGAGCATGAAGGACAGCGGGGAGGTGTGAAGGGAAGAAAAGGAGCGCTTGTTGGGTTATCAGCCATATCCAGGGTGTGGTCAGATTGATTTAGAAAGGGAGGGGGGGGGCGTCAGATGCGTCGCGATGAGATCTGAACTGCCGGGGCCGGCCAGTGAGTAGAAAACAGCGTTATACTAAAATCAAAAATGTGTGGCTTTACAAGGAAGGGGAAGGTGCTTGTTGTTTTTTTTGTTTTTTTTGTTTTGTTTTTTGTCAAATTAAGACGAGCTGACGTACGTGCTGCTGCACTCCCCAATTCGAGACGTATACCTCTGTATACAGGGGTTCGACAGCCGTCTGGCTTGCCGCATCTGCAACAACACAGCGCAAAGCAGGGTTAGAGCAGATGGGCTGTCTGCCCAAGGAGAGAGGGAGAAAAGGGAGGGGGGGTACCAAAAAGGATGCAAGAGAGAGAGAGAGACAGACAGGAAGACAACAGGTGGCCGAGGAGGGGAGGTGGAAGGAACAGCTGTGTCACTGACACCAAAAAGGGCAAATTGTAGGCGGGGCCGGAGCGAGCGTCTCCCCTGGCTGGTGACGCGAGGCTCCTTCGCTTGATTATTGAAGTTGAAGTCATGTGGCATGCGGTGAGGGACGTCTTGGGGTCAGTTACAAGTCATTCCATTAGATCCACTGCATGCTCACTCCAGCTAACATCAAGATCATTTTGCATTTTCTTGGCGCTAGTCAGCTCTTCATATACACTGGTAAGAGATCCTCGCCTACTTAATAAATTTTGACCCTGAAAGCATTTCGCTGAAAAACTCGCCTTGGTTGCATTTGTTCCTTGACTTTTTTCTAGCGCTACTAATGAATAAAGCACCTTTTTTTTTTTTCTTTCTTTGTAATGCATCCCTGAGGTATTGACACTCAGTATTGACAGCTCCAACAAATCCTTTGGACTTGGACTTTAAATTGCAGTTAAATTAATTTTCTGAATCATTCAACGAAAAAACAAATAAACAGAATATGGCATTGCTGATCTCACGCTCATTCAGAAGCTATCAAATGATACCATTGCGAGCTGAGCTGAATTGAACTCTACCGCTTGACTTCACTCAGGCCGGAGTTCTGAGTCACCAGTTTGGTGTCCGTTAAAAAAAAAAAAAAAAAAAAACGAATTATGTTCTGTGGTGTGAGTGACACATACTGTGGCAGCGGACCTCCCGGGTCCACGCTGGGCCACGATGGCCCCCGAGACGGCTTTGATCCAGCTGTGCATTTCTTCTGGGCTGTCGGCCTAGAATCAAGCGTAAACTTCTGGTAAGCCATTTTTAACATACTAAATGTATGAATATGCACCGCATGTACGTGGATATACAGTATTACGTTAGACAATGTACTGCTAGTTACACACATTACCTGTATGTAAAACGTCCTCGACGTGGTGACAACCTCAAACAGATTGTCACGCATCATAATGTCACTACAACCCCAAAAAATAAAAAAAAATAAAAAGGACAAGCTGTCACATCTTTACTTTCTCAATCAACAAGAAGAGGACAAACTGTACGTATTCAATACCTTTGCTTGCACTCCTGCACTTTGTGAACTTCCTTCAGGGGGATCATCCTCAGCGGCTCTTTCTCCTGCAGGCGGACCAACGGTAAACGGGACGAACGGTTTCATTTGCGAGTGCATTGTTCTTCAAACTGGGGTTGATAATGACACCGTCTTGCAGTAGACACAGAGTCTGTGCCCTCTGGGCCTTGTGTTATCTCATCACAATGACTGTGTGTGCGTGTGAGAGTGTGTCTGCGAGCGGCTTAAGCTGACACGAGAGGACGTAGGCCGGAGGGGCGCGAAGCATGACAGGACATGTGAAAGGAGGCCGAGGAAATTCCTTAGACTGCAGATAAAACATGCCTGGACACAGAGTTGTGTGTTTGCCATTTTTGCCTGCCTTGTATTGTGGAGTCAGTTCAAATCAAGCAAGTGTCACAGATTTAAGAGAGAAAAAAAAGACATGCAAGATTCCTAAAGAGAATGTTGTAACTGAAGAGCAAAGTTACCAGATCTGACTTGAAGTAGCTCATGGAGTTTTCCTCTAGGAGAAAATATCGCCGTTTCCAGTTCCTCATCTGGTGAAGGGAAAAGCAGGTCGTTAATTAACATCGGCGGTTGTCAAATGGGGATACGAATACCGCTAGGGGAACATGAAGCCACCTCTGGAAATGAGTGATTTTTTTTTTTTTTTAACAGGTCTCACCAAATCTAATGAAAAGTACTATCTTTATATGCAGTGACGCAACAGAACATCTTTACTTTCAAATTAAAAGCAAATTAACCGGAACATTGCCAAATTGTGTGGCTCTTTTGCAAAACATTGTTTGTCTTTATTTTGTTAAGTTTTACAGATTAATGGTACAATTTTCCAGCACACAAGCCAGAATTAAAACAGATGATGTTACAAGTTCTCAATTTTGGAGATACTGAATCAAATACGACTAAGATACTAGTACAAATACAAATGTAATTCCAACATTAAAGAGCTCATATACAGAAGACACAGCACTCTGGTTTAAGCCTTTTTTCCATCCAAAATTGCTTTGCACTGGTTAGCGGGCACATGGCTGGAAAAAGTATTTCACGGGGAGTACTGCAATACATTTATGGTGAAAATGATGCTGAAAGGGTGGTAGAAACTTACCACGGCGCCTTGCTTGACACAGTAGCCCGACTTGATGACTGTGTGGTCCTGGGTGGGCCTGCCCAGGAAGTACGGCAGCTGGCTGTGCGAGCGGTGCATGGCCTCGCGATCCGCCCGCTCTGCCCCGTCACCACCTTCATGCTGGAAAGGTTGACAAACGCTGGGTGAGACAGTGGCTCATTGAAATGTAATCGTCACATGTTGTCTTCGCCTGTAGGACAATGAAATTAACTGATCCTTGATTATATCAAAATACTGGAAAGGAATGAAATAACATTGTTCCGGGCTGGGGTTGGGAATTAAATCTATTTAATTCATTTCAAAACCACAATTCTGCACGTGGCAAAATTCCAAGACATGTTCCCAATGGGTACAAACTACCCACTTAAAAACTAATTTAAAATCAATATACATTACTGTTGTATGAAAATTTAGCTCAGGATTAATTTGTGAGTAAATCAAATTATCTAAATAAATGTGGGTTGGGTTTATTACTTCAATTAAAACTGATTAAAATTAGAATTGTTTAAAATGAGTGAAAAAATATTTAAATTTTTTATTCTATTCTCAACAATGTGAACAAATATAGATGTGACTTAACTGCGTGACAATCGTTTAATCTATTGTTAGACCTTTTTAATGGCATAACCAAAAAGTGACTCATTGTTTTTTTAAAAAAAATGTTGACGATCATTTGATGACTGACGCTAGGCTTTGTTTACCTGCGTCTGGGTCACAATGGGAACCCCTCCTATGATCTCTGTCTTATAAGACACTTGTTTCTTGGGTCCCGCGGCGTCTAGCGAAGACTTGTGGTTCTCGGAATTCTGCTGACTGTCGGAAGCTTTTGGAACCTGAAGAAACGGCAGACACACCCCGATTAATGGAAAACATCTTAGGTTTTCTTACGTAAAAAATTAAAAGCTGAAATAAATCGCATGGAGTGTTTTGTTAACTCATTCAGTGCCATGGACGAGAATTCTCGTCTTTTAAATGGCAATAACAATAATAAAATTCTCGTCAAATGTGTTTTTTTTAATAGAGAAGAGCTGACACCCTTGACTAATGCTTGCCTTATATAAACCAAATGAGCGCTGTAGCGCTAACTGTGACCATTGGATGGCAGTGTTTCCACACTTACAACAGCCATTACCTAAGTCAATTCTAACTCAAGAATGGAGGTCAATCTTTCATATGGCAGCAGCCATAGCAATAATATCGTGCTTGAACACCGAAGGCATCGCGGTCAACAAAACAAACAGCCTTTTATGCTTGGACTCGAGACTATATAAGCATCCCGTTAGTCATGCCCACTCATTCACTCGCGTCAACTTTTAGCATCTCAGTCCCCTCAAGAGATAAAGGGCATTTCCTTCTTAAAGTGACTCAACAGAATAAAAGTGCTTCATCTGAAGCGAAAGAAAAGAAGTCACATGACGCTTTTGTTAGCCTCACCGTGATCTTGGTGGCTTTATTGAGCGCGTTGACCCAGTCCACAAGGTCCTGCTGATCGTTGGCCTGCAGGAAGACCTTCCTCATCCCGGCATTGATGACTAGTGGACACAAAAAAAAGGAGCAAATGTTTGACAACTGATACCTAAAATTGTCCAAATCATGAGAATTTCAGCCTCTTAACAGTTAATTTCAGATTTCTTTAATCCTTCGTGAACGAAACTGATTGCATTTTGCGTGAGTCAAAATGAACATTTGCAAACATCCAATTTTATTTGTCTATTTCCTGGGATGTTATGGAACATATCAATCACCAAATCGTAAAAAATGTGCATTTTCTGGACAATATTTAATTAACATGTCCTATATTTAAGTAAAAGGATGTAAGTTAAAACATCTATTTTAACATCAGATTCATTGACAAAATAATCACCAAATTAATTGATGATTAATCTTTAGTTGCAGGCTGAATGCATATCCTTGAATCCTCTGGTGAATGCCTAAAAAGTTGTCTAAAATGTTTTTGTGAGGGTCATCTTTTTAGGTCTGCGTTCAAGCGTAAAATCTTGTGAATTATTTGAACTTGTATAACTTTAAGCGCACATTTCACGATGCTCCAAAATGGTCACTGACAACCAGGTGTACTGTGTGTTATAAAAAAATAAAAATGAATAAATAAAAAGATTTTTTTTGTGTGTGGTTGAGTCTGCACAACTCGGCTGCCTCGTTCTGCAACTGCCTACTCACTTCTCAGCATGACAAAGAGGGGGGAGGGGGCGGGGCGGGGGGGGGGGGGGGGGGGGGCTTCAAATAAATATTCAAATCCTTTTTTCACCAAGCCGGGACAGTATTTTTAGGTCAGGTGGTGATTAGCTACAGGAGCATAGTATTTAGCACATCCTGTCTCGCGTCCATTTCCGTAAGCGCTGAAGATGTGCGCGGCGAAAGCTTCACTTTCCTCTAAAAGCGGCGTCTGTGTCAACATCTGGTCAGGTAATTGAGCACGAGTGAGACCTCGCTCTTCCACTTTCCCCTACTTTGCCGTAAATAATCGTGTGAACTGAGCTGCGCTCCATCGCCCCCGTGGATGCGTAGCGTTCTCCGGACAGATGTGGGAGTCTCCCGGCGTGAGTCATGGCCGCAGACCCAAACGTATGCTGGGAAAGGGGCCCCCGCCAGCGCAGGGATGGTGTGTCAACACCGCATACAATGGCACACTGTCCGGTCCGGTTTCTCTCTCTTTTTTTTTCTTGTTTTGTTTTGTTAAAAGCCACCTGCGAGTGTGACCTCTGTCTGCCTTACAGTACGCGGCTACTCATCGCTTGTTTGGCGTCGTTGCCGGGGCGTAAGCAGGAAGAGGCGGAGCGGCGGGATCCATTGATGTATGCAAAAACATGTGGCCTACAAACGGAGCGCTTAAAAATAACCTCTTGACATCTGTGATTCAGGTTCCGATATGAGTGGCGACATCCTGTCAGAAGCTCGGTGAAGCGCGCTGGCGTACACACACACACATCCCTATAAGTCAACTTCTTGTCACAGACAAGCGTTTCCTGCGATTGAAGTATTCCAAAATGTAGGATGATAAACACTCGCAGGCACAAGTCAAAGAGTTTTGTGATTTAGCGAAGACCGCAAAGACTGTTTATTAATGGTTCCTCACTGGCTTTTGACATTGCTGTGCGCAATTAAAACCACCCGCTAAGAAGTTCTTCTGGACGTCGCCTTCTTCACTGTTTGAGTCTCACTCTGACCTTGTGGAGCTGCGTTATTAGCGTTTGTTGTTCAACGGTGAGTCATCTGACTTTGCTGCCAAGCTCTGCCCTTAACAATGACGGAAACTAATTCTTGGAAATATAGCATCGCCCATCTGTTTAGTGCACTTCATTCAAATTTGGTAACTATGCTCGCTAACATGGTTACATGTTTCTGGTCATTACTGGGATGCTGTGAGGAAAAATATGCTCAGTCTTGCAATGTGTGATATCATGGGCTTGTGTAGTTCTGGGCTGGTGCTTTTCGAGGTGGAAAAGTCATCAGAAGTTGTGACTTTTTCAGTATGAAGGGATAGCACCTCTGGCCAACTCAATGGTGAGCCAGCTGTTCTGTTCATGGAGTCCATTCAGAGTTTTATTTGAACACAGTTACCAGTGAGCCACTTCTATAAATAATAAAAAAAGATGGGCAATTTATACATTGCCAGAGACAATTTGTACATCACTTTGTAAAACTTGTGGTTGATTTTGTGGTCTGTTGCATGTATCAGAAAATCTCATTTAATGCAAATTATTGTCCTAAGATGGAACAGTACGTTATCCTTTTCAAATTAAAAACAAATGAATTGGAACATGAAGTGGGAATTTGTACTCATAATAGAACAGTCTAGCAAATATTATGTTGGAAAGTATATTTTCTTACATTAGTGATAATAGACCAGTCTAGCGAACTTTATTTTAGAAATCAATCAGACAAACTCTCTAGGAGTGGTTGGAACCCTAAAATGGTCACGTTAAAAAAAAAAAAAAAATCAGGAGCCCGAATCTTTTCAGAGGTGGGGCCTTGAGATCTTTTGCAGGTCTCTATTCATGATATGCTCCCAAATCTTCTGTAAAAATATCTGAGTATAAATAATTGAGCAAGCATATGTCAACTGTTATTAAAACACCTGAGAACTATTTTAAACTTGAAATAAAATGCAGAATAATCACTTTTGACTTCCTACTTCTGACATTACATTTGTGTTCAAATCGCAAACTAGATTAGCTTTAACCACATTAACATTAATTGGCATTTGGTCTTTAATTTTTGTTTGTGTGGTGAAAGCCTGACAGGAATGTGTTAATGGCAATACTCTGCCAACGATAACAAACAACTAAGCTGCTGCGTGGCCACTTCTGCATCAATATGTGTCGACTATAAACACTCTCCATGCCCTTGTGTGTCACTTGTCCCGCCTCTAAAACGATCTAAGCAATTGATCACAGATCTCAAACATGCGCGAACAGAAACGTTCTTACCGAAACAGAACTCTGCCTTTGGCCGCAGCTTGGTGGCGTCGCTGACCTACGGGAGAACAAAACTTGTAAATGTTTCATTTCTAAAAGTTGAATTGGAATTGACAAGCTCCCGTGTTTGTGTCTAGCCAACCATCAAATGTATGCAAGCGAGGGAAGAACACGAACCACAACCTGAAAACCGTGAGGCAGACCAACTAGGTCACCCTACCGTCTTCAGTCAACGCCAGACAAGATGTTTTGTCTTACCTTAGAAATGTAAGTGAGCTTCAAGGAGCCGACGCAGTCTGCGCCAATTGGAAGATTCTGTGGCATAATGATGAGGAACATCAGAAATACGTAAATAATGATCAAACAGGCTTCCTGTTACAGCACCAAAATTCTGGGATTGTGACTTTAACCTCATTAAAATTTAGACCTTTGCATACTATAAAAAGAAACGACGGTGAATTATTCAAACTTTCTCCGGTGCTACACCGTCTATGAATACTTCATGCAACAACAGAGCACTTACACACACAGCCATGCTAATGCGCCGCGACGACGCGGTTAGATGACAAATGTGGCGAGGTTGAGCCGATCCCCACTTAACTGATGCCTGACCTCCTTGTAAAACACCGTCGTCTCTCAGTCTACCAAGACTTTTAGATAATAACTGAGAACATAGAGAGGGAGTGCCTGGGATACATTCATGATGCTACGTGCTAAGCTAACACCCCCTCTGTTACCTGCGGGTTGTCCATGAACCACACCAGGCTGCCCTGCTGCGTGTCCAGGATGAAGTAGCGGCGCAGGAACTTGCCGCTGCTCTCGTGCTCCTCGATGTCCAGGAAGCCACAGATGCGGTTCTGCCGGTCCACGTAAGGCATGGCGCTGCCGGGACATTCCCTGGCCTGCTCGAGCCGAAAAAGCGGAGGGGGAGAGGAGTCTTCAGACAAAGGGCAAGGAAGAACTCCTGGATGGGAGAACGATCAAGAAAAAAAAATAAGGATGAAGAATTGAATTGTCTTTGCCTATTCCTCTTTTTTTTTTGCGGTGATTGACAGCAAGAGCTCAGTGTACTGCCAAGCTCACGTGACCCAAAACAAAACCGGCCCCACCCACTCCCCCCCGTTTTTATGCTCGGCACATCCCTGTTTTTTCTTACCCAGTAACACACACGCGCACACACTCTCTGTCACGTTCTATTCCAACTCCTCCACCCACCCTGTCTTGTTCTTTCTGTCGGCTTTTTTCACTCCCGTCTCCTCCTTTTTTTTTTTTTTTTTTTTAATTCCCCCTATCCCCTCCCAACTGCGCTCTCATCTGATTTGGCAAGCCTCCGGCCTGCCCACTCAATCTCCTCCCCCTCTCTTCTGAAGCCGAGCGCCCACTCGAGCGTGGTGAAAAGGAGAAAGACGACGACGACGAAAAAAAAAAAAACCCTAGGCGGGTGAGTTAACCCCTGCGGGAGCTGAGGCGGTGGGAGGCAGTGAGCACGAATTAACCGGTGTACATGACACACACCTTAATGCTACATCGCGCTAAAGCAAACTACATTGGTGTATATACGGCAGTGGAAGCCCATAAAAATTGCACAATTTGAAGTCTGACCTACATTCTGTGGAAAATTACGCCTGTCTCCACCCACCCAAATATACCAATGATAGCAAAACGTGTGAAGTTGAACAACCTGCTGTCTAATTTGATTGAAAGAGAAAAAAAAACAAAATTGCACATCCACTTCAAATGTCTGTAATCTGATCTAAAATGAATTTCTCCCCAAAAAATGAAGATCTTAATGTCTCCACATACTCAAATAATTACCCAGGTCTTTTGGCCACACTACAGCATGTACACAAAAATACATAACTGCGGCAGTGCTTTGAGATACAAGAGGGGGTGCAATAAATCTAATCTAATAATCCGCAACTAATTCAGAATCAAATTAATCATTATACAGTGGCTGACACAATTAGAGGCATATAGTTTTCATCCTCTGGGAGGATCTGGGACCTCTACACTATACAGACATCATATCGGCCAGAATATTGCCCCTGTGAATTTCTGAAATTTTCCTGCAAGAATGAATTGAGCAGGTAGGTACAAATAAGGAAGTCTTGGGATGTCTCTGTAAAACACCACGTCTCAATGTGAAGTCCCTTGTGGGCGGGCGTAGCGTTAATGTAAGCATACTACAGCTCCGGCCTGTTTAAGCATCTCAACTCGGTGAGTGAGATGGCTTCACGGAAAGAAAGGCAGATAAAGACGCTCTTTCTCCAGCGCATTACAAGCGCCGTGCGGGCGGACGGGGGACAACAAAAGACCCGGTTGTTGTGCTGCACCGAGTCTGGAGCGCTGAGAGCATCTCAGTTAGCCGCGATGTGGACTTGAATGGTCATACACAGTAAGGAGAAGATAACCGTTTAAGCGCAGACACAAGCGCTGTTTGTTGGCCGACTATGAGAGATGCTTCTGTAAAGTCAAGCCTGCGAATGAGATGCTGAGTGCAGGTTTCGTGTCAGGAAAATCCATGTTCATTTTTTTCGTAGTAAGCAGCAAAACTACAAGCACTTGCAAAAAGTTGATGAGTATTTTTTGGCACAACTAGAGGGGCTGAATAGCAAAATTCAAAGCACTTTTTTTTTTTTTTTTTAATTTACAACTACGTCCGCTTCTCTGACTTTCTATTTTTTGCAAGCACCTAGCATTGCTATGCACATTAAGTGCTCTACAAATAAAGTCTCTTTACCTTCTTTACCATCTTCTGGGACTCTTGAGGCTAGAATCTAGACTTTTTTTTTTCAGGGCTGATACAAATACCGATGATTAGTATTCAACGGAAACACTAAAATTTCAAACAAATAGTTCCCCGAAGTTAACACAGTTTTAAAGTTATTTATTATAAGATTTTTAGAGGCAAATGCCATAAAACGAAAGCAGACTACCATTGTGTTGAATCAAAGTAAAACATTTACAAACTTTAAGCAGCGATCAATAATAAATACAATTTTGTGCCCAAACAAAGCAGTAACAAAGTTGTTAAAAAAAAAAAAACAACCTCCTAATAGTGCATTTCTTGCCCTGTGTGGCTAGAATCACACTGCAGCCGAAAGTGACACCATTTTTACATGTTTGCCCCTATTTCATTTGCATATGACCTTTGATGGAGGTGTGAACCCCTCAAATCTGATTTTTTCAAATGTAACCTAGACCCCTTGGGTATATGGTACTAAATCTGATACGTATCAGATCTTTTTACATGCAACTATATGCAGGTCTGAATGGCCAGGTCGTGGCCCCAAAAAATTGCCCCAAATTTCAAGACATTTTAAGGAAAATGCTAAATTTCTTTAAAATTATATGTGATTGTATTTTGGGGAAGTTTGGGGTATTAGTTGTACAAGTGGTGTCAGTGTACTTGGTGCTCGGTGACCACTCAAGTGTTGAGTACTCGCACTGGTATCTGTCTGAAAAAAAAAATGGTATCCTACATCCCGATAAAATCCTGAATTTTCCTTGCCCCAGATCTATAGTCTTAGACTCCTTTAAACAGGACCGATAAATAAAAGTCATCAAAAGTTCTGAGATCAAATTAAGTTCACCTAAGGTTGACATTCAATTTAAGGATCATTTTTAAAGTTAACCTTGACGCCGAATAGTTCCAGGTACTCGTGAGTGGTGCACATTGAGAAAGTACTCAACTCTGTTCAGTGAGTACAAAAATGGAGCGTGGTGTTCTTGTGGGGATGGGCAGCTTGAACAGAAAAGCCAACATTTGCTACGCCGGCGCTTTTCTGCCCGGCGTCACGTGGCGCCCAACTGGTCATGCAGGGACAGTGATGGGTCATAAAAAAAAAAAAAAAAAAAAAGAGCACAGGCCAGCTGGGCACCTCGGCAGAGTCAATATTTTCATTGAGATGGTCATCTGGAGCCCCTGTTGTAAGGAACAGCTGCTGTGGAGCATGTGAGCTTGCGTGTTTCTCGTGGGGCAACAGTATGTTAAGTTTTAGAGGACCAAATGGTTGGGGGGGGGGGGGCGGGGGGGGGGGGGGGGGGGTTCCTTCAGCAAGGCAGCTGAAACCAACTGTCAAGTTACCGCCGGTTCACGCAAAACGACTGATTAATGACGCGTATACCATATAGCCATACATACAATGGCACCATAACGATGCCAGTGGTCAATCATCAATAACAATAAAATATCAGGATAAAAAAATTGACCATGAAAAAGACAAATGCTTTTGGGATCCTTCTTGCAATTTCCCATCTTATGACATAATCTTTCAGTGTTGTAAAGCAACACAAGTGCTGTGATGTTGCCATGGGTTGTAGCAAACAACCTCTATGATAAATAAGGTTATTGTTAACACACATTTATGGCCATTGCATTTTTAGACAGCAATTTGGTGACCAAGGTGGAGTTTCAGTTTGTATCACTGCACTCGTTCCTTGACGTCACACCCAAGGTTTCGGTTTAAAGACTAGTCCCAATCGGAATAGCCAAAGCTAGTGAACCTGTAACTGTACTTGAAACAAACTATCAAAGATTTTGTACAGAAGTAACATATATCTTGTTTAGTTTAAATAAATAAATGCAAACAGACTCTTCTAAGACAGTCACAGTCCCCATCACAGGTAAAGTATTTTTTTCAGAGCCATTAGCTGCTTGTATCATCCTTTGGCCTAACAAGAAACCCCTAGCAGTATTATTTTAAGACAATGCATATCATAGAGAAATGGCAGTAGTGTTTGCAGTGTTTCTTTAGTCTTGCTCCCTCCCGCCTTCATGCGTAACTGCTCATCTCTCCCCTTACTGCTTGCCAAAAAGGACAGAAAAATAATTGTAGGCAATCAACTTTAAAAAGGCAACTCGCTCTCGCTTGGACATCCCCTCAAAAATGAAATAAAAGCTCATTATCCACTCAAAAAGGAAATCAGGATTACCAATGACAGCAATCATGAGTGAATACTGAAATGAAATAGTTTATTTTAAACAGTAAAGTATAAAACTGGTAATTGGCTCATTACCTAAGTGTAATAAATGTCCTGTTTTTTTTTAGTCATAAGACAATATGGTGCTTTTTTTCTTCTTCTTCTTTTGAAGAGTTCGAAACTGATTCAGTACCGTGTCGAAAGTGTCGACAGCGGTAAAAGTGCAGGTGCTTTAGACCGGGTAAAAGGTCGACTGTCCAACACAGCCATGGTCACTCATACCTTCATCTAATGAAGCACTTCGGGCCGAACACGTTTCAACATGCCTCGGCCTCCCACCGCGAATTCGGCAAGGCCCGGTCGGTTGGTCCCGGGGGGGCTCCGTCTACCACTCGGTTTGTATCACTGTACACCGTGAATAAGATACCGGTGACACCGACTATGACCTGGGTTAGCTAAACGAGCTAGTTAGCAATGTTTAGCAGCAAGTGCCCGAAGTTAACCGGGGAGAAACTGTAATTGGCCCTACGAGATTCAACATTTAGCAAATATTCTAGAATACACAAACACTAAATTACAGTGTAACGATTAAAAAAATAAATTCGTGTCGAGAAGTAAATTTTACTCATTAACCCGGCGACGCTAACGCTGGCGAGCGTCACTGCTATAAGGCGTTCCCAGCAACGAACCGCATCCCGAGCAGAATATTAAAAAAAAACACACGGCTCAATTCAATGCCAAGTCGGAGACTTGGCTAGGCTGGTCACTTTTCTTACCCGCAGTATGTGGCCTCGGTTGCCGCCTGGCTGTTGCTGGGGGTCGCCCTTCTCCTACTCAGCCCATCTCTCATCCACCAGTACAGGACACCACAGGCAAGACTTAAAACTGAGGAGCTGCAGAGATCGTCACGAAAGACGATGATCAACTCTCATTTTAAAACTGTAGTGCCCCTCTAGTGTCATTTAGGAAAAATTGGGTAAATATGTAAACTTAATAAGGTGATTTATTTTTCTTTTTTACATATGTAACTTACTGTACTTTCCGAAAACTTGCGGGTCGTTTCTGTTTTTATTTAACGCCAGAGTGAGAGGTGTGTTATGTTTATACACTCTTGGAGGATGGACAGCCTGAGCAGAGTATCAATGGAGCGACATCTGGCGGTCATATATGGTATTGTCAGATTACTTAGTTTATTTGTTGTTTTGTTTTGTATTTTCAGGACGTGAACGAATAGTCCTGCGCCTTCCAGCATCACTCGACACAAAAAAATCACTTTTATTTATTTATTTTTTTTAGAGAGAAAAAAAGTAGTCGACAATATTGGATTGCAAAAATCATAATATACGGTAATCCACACACTGCAAATGAGGAAGGACATCAACAAGTACAGTATGTACTGTATGATTGTATGATTGATGCACATTACATAACACTTGGCTGCACCGCTCGTTCTTTAAAACATTTAGATTTTTTTTCAAACCCAAATCGCAATCAAATGTTCTCACTGGCTTCATAACTGCACGAGCCTAACATACACATTGGCATACATGCATAAAACAAACAGGTTTTCCACTCTGCAGTCACACTTCAATGCAACCTGTATGTTTGAGAGGGCGTTGACGAACACAGGAAGACACGCACCCACGAGTCAAGTTTGAACAAGCTGAGCACGAAAGGAAAGTGTAGGCGCTCAAGCTTTCCTGTTCAATGAACTTGGCACCTTTCTGAGCTTTTGTTTGATTATTTTTTTGGGGGGTCCAGGTTGCCATGGAGGAGGAGGATGGGGACACTCTCATGGAGCTGAAGGCCTTCTCTTCCCTGCGACCCCAGCCCAGGTTTCGCTCCCACAGCGATGCCTCGGGCTTCACCGCCAAAATCCTGTGGAGGCTCAGAAGATCTCGTGAAGGTAGGAAAAAAAATACCTCAGGTAGCAGAAAGACATATCATTGTGTAAGTCTTTATCGGTCTATCGGTAGGTAGCCTATCAGTCTGGAGATGTGCATTTTTTTAAATAATTCAAAACAATTCCCAGTTGTGTCCAGTTCTTGTCAAACTATCTCAAGAATTACAGCACAATTCACACTGTCCCGCTGAAAATAGCCCGTTTGAAAATGTGGCAAGTGAAGAAATGCACTCCCTATATTATGCTGGGTGAAATTTAAAGCAGGCATTACAGTGGGCAAAGTGCGTTGATTCTGTGTTTTTGTTTGTCTCACTTAAATGTCACTGTTCCATTTTTGCAACCACAAGTGTTACTGTGGTTCCAAGTGTTTCCTATTAGCTGGCTTTAGCGTTTCAGCCTCACTCCTTTGTGGGTGCACCAACGTTTGTTGAATACAATGTAATCTGACCAGAATGCTTATCTTTGTTCTGGTCCTTTTAACACGATCTTTTCAACATTATCATTGAAAAAAAAAGTGCAGTATAGTATCGAGTAGCATTTTTAATAATACAATGGACCCTCCAGACGCAAGTGGAGGCCTTGTGGTTTGCATGTGGACCTTCTGAGTAAGGCTGCATGAAAGCCAATACCAGGTATCGGTCTCGAGTCGATAATGCCGTAACAGAAAGTGTACGGTTTCGTTTTCAAATCAAGAGCAAATTAATTGGAACATTAGGTGACTAATTGCTAAACTGTTTTATAATGACTCCTTTGCAACGCATTGTATGCCGTTCTTTTGTTAAGTTTTATATAGATGCATGTTGTTCTTGGTGAAACAATTTTCCCGCTGACGAACCAGAAAAAAGAGAGATATTATTACTTAATCTGTCTTGTGGAGTTATTGAATGATATATGCAAGGAGATAACAACTACAAATGAAGCTGGGAATTTTAAGAAATCAGACATGACACAACATTTTATTCAATACTTTTTTTATTTGTTTTTGAATACAAACATACTTTGCGCTAGCTAGCTGCAAAAAAAATCATTCACATGAGATATGGTATTGAAAAAAAGAGTGTGAATAATCACACTGGTATCAATTAAAAAGAACTGTTATTGTAAAAACCTAGTTCTTAATTTCAGGTTTTATTTTTATTTTTTTACTAACAATACCCCACCATTTTTACCAACATAAGTGCATCTTTGTTGATTTATTAATGCGACTAATACTGATAGACCGGACAATTAAATGTTCCTCCACTAGATGGCAGATGGTACAATTTACCCGTTGTAAAAATGATGTAAAAATCAAAAGTAGTCATGAAAAGTATTAGGATGGAATTCTGTTTCAACGTTTTATTATTGGAACGTTTTCCCTCGTAAGTCGGCCAGCGTCCCAACACGATATTGCGTTCAACTCTATTGTTTGTGTGTGTACAACAGTATAAAACGGCTTGTGTATCATCATTAGGGAAGTTGTTTCCACAAATAGTCCGCAAGGAATGATGTGTAGACTGTAAATAGCATTCTGTCCTCCAAATGGACGCTCTATTACTTTCCTCTAATTACACAGGGAGAGAGCGGGAGAGGCTGGAGCAGACAAAATATAAAACGGCTTAAAAGTGAGAGAAGGGAAGAAAACTGTGAGTTGAAATGACAAAAATAAAATAGGAGATGGGTTCAATTAGATGTGAGCGCAGTGTGATTAAGGAGGAGGACGAGAACGCAGACGGAAAAAGGCTGTAGAAATGGCAAAGGAGGGGGGTGTCGCCCTGCTGCTGGAAATAGCCCGGATTAGACAGCATTTGAGTTGACAATAGGCACTTGTTAGAATTTGTGCGCTTTTTTATTGTGCAGAGCAGACATGGTTCCTTACTGAAATGCATACATTTTGAGAGAAAGCGAGGCAAAATAAACTGCAGGCAAAATAAAGACAAAAGTACTGTACAGTTGCATTGTAACTGTTATAATAGAATGTTATAAATGTTTCCGGACTATAATCCGCACCGGTATATAAGTCGCAGCAGCAAAATATGAGCAAAAAAATGATTTTTGTCACAGATAAGCCACACTGGACTATAAACCGCAGGTAATAAAATGAGAGATAGGTAATAAAATATGAGATATTTCTGCAAACATATTTATAGAAAATAGATGAATGGATATTTTCATCACTAACAGAATACTGTTAGTTAAATAGCAGTTAGAAATTGAAATCAATAGCATCTTGTTTTTTTTTTTTTCCCTTTGATAGATTAGTTTAGTGAACATGAAAACACATTGCACATAATTCATTCAATTTTCAGTTCTATTTCATAGTTGTTCCATAAATTGAAACCTCGAAAAGATACACACATTTGCTTGCAAAAAAAAATAATAATTGAAAAAAACAACAACAGATAAGCCGCACTGGACTATAAGCCGCAAGTCTCAAATCATGAGGAAAAAGTCGCGGCTTATAGTCCGAAAAATACGGTAATAGTCTTTACGCGCCACAAGATGGCACCAAAGCGCTGTTTGTCTCCAGGAAAATCCTCAACTGACTTCAACTTAGTTCCTTGGCACTTAGGGCCCTACACACACCAGGTGGTGTTCCCACCGCGTAGTGTATATTTTGCGCAATGCATCATGCCCGTAGCATTATTTTTACGCGAATGAACAGACTGCTTTCGTTCGCCGTGATTTCGAACACCAAAGTCGCGATGTGAGAAAGAACGAGAGAAATCATGCAAGTTCTTAATGAAGGGGGGCTTGATAAAGATTTTGACTTTCGCCCCGCTTGTTTTTTTCCTGCGTTTGTCATTTCCGGTTCTCGTCTCGTTCTGTGCCCTGATTCGCTAGCTAAACAGACGCTCAGAGTGAAGATTCTTCTGATTGTCCCGACTCGATTCAACATGCTGAGACCGGAAAGCTTTTTCAAACTCCTACATTCCGATGGAGCTTCACCGTAACAAGCACGACGAGTTCCGACCCCCCTCATCGGCTCGGTGTATTGAGGCCCTAAGATGCCACAAGATGGCGCCAAACACTTTTTGTCTCTATGAAACTCCTAAACTGACCTCAACACAGTTCCTCGTCACTTTAAAGCATAGGTGTCGAACTCCAGTCCTGGAGGGCCGGTATCCTGCATGTTTTGGAATCGTCTCTCTCAAACACACCTGATTCAAGGGATTCGGATCATTTTCAAGCTCCTGTCAATGAATGAATCATTTGAACGAGGTGTGTTGGGGTGAGAAATCCAGAAAACATGAAGGACACCGGCAACCAAGTTAAATGTGAATGCCGCATGTGTCGTTTGAACTGGGTCTTCCAGTTTTACAGAAAAAGCCGCCAAGTTATTCTTTTTACATTCATGGAAACGTGAGTAAGCCTTTTCTTTCTTATCGTGTGGTTAAAATACCACCTTTCCATTTTATCAATAACTAGTTACTAACTAAAAGCCATCCAATCTAGTCATTCGGTTTTTCATTTGGTTCCTTAGCCGTGTCTGCTTGTAGATCATATTTTATAATGTGTTGGATCATTATCTCTAATCGTGTTGATTAAAAAAAAAACAGGAAATTAAACAAATAAAAACCCTGCAGCAGAACAATACTCTCGTGATTAGATAAGTCTTCATATTCTAGGCTCAATATTGACACTTTATTATTAGAATTATGCTTCATCTGAAATGCTTCCAACTCAGTAACGTGTTTTGTATTTTGAAGAATATCTAAAACCAGTCTGAGGTAAGAGATTAAGTAAAAGCTGTTTTGTACTTCATCATATTTTTTTATGCTGTATACGGTACTTGTTTTCAATAATAATAACTAATAATAATATTTGCTCCGATTTCCTATTGGTTTTGATTTCCTATTGGTTTTGATTCTTTGGTCATGGGATGTTGGCGCTACCAGTTGAGGCTGCACCTGTTGTAACCTGTGTGTGTGTGTGTGTGCGTGCGCGTGTGTGTGTGTGTGTATAATTGCACAAGCTTGACCTTTTGCGGTGACTGATCTGTGTACCTGCGCGGATTTCTTAGAGGCCATAAATCATAACACACACACACCTCTAGCAGTCCTTTTTTTTTTTTTTTACCTTCTCATTTGCATGTTTTGCGTCACAGAAACTCAACTCGCTCCAAGACGGGTGGAGAATGAGGACCTGTGATGGAAAGAGACATTAAGTTTTAATGCTTTTACTGGAGAGGAGGGAGGCAGGCAGGTGGGAGGAGCGAGGGATGAACGAGGGAGGGATGGAGGAGGCGGGCGGTGTGTCGGGAAGAGGCGAGGATCAACTCACAAATGCTGAAAATATTCCCTTGGTCAAGTCATGGAACATGATGGTGAGTTTCTCTTAACTAAAAGTGGCATTTTTTTTTCAAATGACAATCCAAGATGTTGTGTATGATACTCTGTATTTTTGCAATATTTATAAGATGCTAAATGCTAATACTGTAAGGTGATATAGTACCTTTGCTTAAACAGGCTTTGTGTTGCTCAGATATTTGAAACGTTGGGTGTTGTTGTTGTTTTTTTAAGTCACCGTAAAACAGTGGCAGGGGTTAGCACGGCACATAAAGTGCTCATTCATTCTAGGTGGGTGTCGCTCGTGGTCTTATTAGAATGACACAGGTCGTATGGGTGTTTGTTTGTTTACATAAAGTAATCTGATTTAATGGAGAGACATTAGTTGGGTGTTAAACAGAAAAGAAAAGCAATACATTCTCCTGTGCTGCGTTCTGTTGAGAAATTGTGTTCAAAGTATGCGTACGCGTTTTGAGCGACCTTAAAATCAATCAGCAGTACCGCTCAATTCTTCAAGACTTATTCAAATATTATATTCGCATGTCATCATTTTGCCACGTACGGAAAGTTGTTTTGACGCTGGCGGTTGGAAGGTTTGTTTCTCACGCCCGCCCGAGTCCGGCAGACAATAATCGAAGGAATCGAAAGGCTAGTTTTAATGGCTCTTTTATTCTCATCTCACGCATGAGTCATGTTGTGTTTTACGAGGCGTGTTGTGAGAAGCCGCATTCCAGTTTGACATAACAGCCGAGGACGTAACGAAGGTTCGGTCCAACCAGTCAAGTAAGGACTTTTCACCTGTCACCTTTACTTGCGTTTAAAACAACATACTTGCTCTTCACTTTCATTTCCCACGATAGAAATATTCAGTTTGGCGCTCAATTGTTCGGACCTTGTTGCATTTTTTAAAAAATGATTGGTGATTGGATTGTTTACACTAAAAAAAATAGACTTCAGCAAATAAATCCATGCAGAAATTAAACATTATTTTAGCTCAAGGGCCGCATGTTGGAAACTCTGTTGTCAGGCGGGCTGGAAAGCTAAAAATAGTGCTATTTAATTAAAAAAAATTATATATATATATATATATATATATATATATATATATATATATATATATATATATATATATATATATATATATACTGTATGTATATTTGCTATGCACATCATCCTGGTCTCAATTCATCACGAAATGCAGAGGTCAATTTTAAATACATTTCTGAAAAAAAAAAAAAAAAAACTACATATATAAAGAGAATTAATAAAAGATATTTTTGGTCCCCGATACAGTTTTTATATCTCAAATAGCATTTTTTTCCTTAAATTGCATGAAATGAATGGACATTTTCTTTTAGCATACTTTCCATTCCCTCATAAAATATGTATTTTAGAACACAGAAATGCAAGTGAGTTTAAGATAATAATAAACTACATGCTGGGTCAAAACTTTAATCTCCTTAAAATTAACAACAAAAATTAACAAATTTAACAACATTAAAATTTGCTTTTTTTAAACCAAATAATTCCATCAGTATTTCTCAATATCAATAACGTAAATATTCATCTACAAAACAGCTTGAAATAACGATTGTCATTCATGTCTGCCTACATTTGTAGTGGGATCTCTTGCCGTGTATTATTTATCAAATCCAGAAGATTGTTATTGTAACATGTTGTGACTTCTTCGCTGGTTTGTCTGCCGAAAAATTGTGCCACTAATTACAATGTGCATCCAAATAAAAGCATATGTTTTGCACAAAAAGGTCACTGGCACAATTTAACAATACATTGCTTCATGTTCCAGTTAATTTGCTTTCAAGTTAAAAACAAATATTATTTGTGTCATGGCTATAAACAGCATTAAATTCGATTTACCCAAAGCAGCTGTGTGTACTCCCGGAAGCGCCTTCACACACCCACTCTAATTTTAAAACCGCTGAAAGTGACCCATTTTCAAGACGTGAAAATGACATTAACGCTGAGCGCCGTTGACGTGAAAATACGTCAACTACTTTTTTTTTGTAATGTGATTGGATGGAGAAAAAGATGAGGGGAAATTAAAAAAAACACAAACTTGAAATTGCCTTGGCACGTTAAAAGAGTTAAAATAGCCATGAAAACAAATCTAGAAGATTCCTTCTCGAAATTAAGACTGAGAAAATTACCTGTGACTCCCTCGAGATGACTTTGAAAGCAAAACCTTCAGGTGTGTGGTTTAGATTTGAAATACACCTCCTGTGGCGCCAGTCCTGAAACTTTCCTGACGGACTTTGTACAACTCCTTAGCCACTAATCAACCTAACAAACCATATCACGCCGCTGTTTAGGTAATAAAGCAGGGAAAAGCCGGCCTCAACCACTCAAACAAGACACTCAACTGGCTGCCATCCACTTTTTGTTCTCAGCTCAGCCGTGACTGTATATAGAATAATAGCACGAAGGAATGCTCATTTGTTTATTCCCTCCATTCTCACACAAGTGCGCGCGAGTGCTCGCCGCCTCATTTCCCCGCAAAACCGGGGGCCTTTATTCAGCGCCGGTTACCAAACGCCGCTCGCCCCGTCCGTCCCCGTCGCCGTCTCTCGCTCTCTAACGCCAGCCCTTCGCTTCAGCTCCCCGGCTGCCCATCTGGCAGGATGTCAGTTATTGATTTAATACAGGCAACATTTTAGCATTATGGCTCGTGCCAAACAGTATACAACAAACAGGAGATCGGGTTGCAACCTCGCAGGCCCGGGCTGGAGGAGAAGAGCGAGACACGATGACAGTAACCAGTTCTGTGATCCTGCCAAAAGACGTTAAAAAAAAAATTCCCAAAATCATCATCGTGAAAGCTGTAACTGTTAGAAAACAGCGAATACTCATTACACGAATATATTATCTGATGCGATAAAGTTTAATAAATAAGTCAAGGTGGAAGTGGGGGGGGTGGAGAGGTGGAGGCTCTCAAAAGTAGCACTTAAACAATTATTAGCCCCTTGTTCCGCTGAGGCCACCTCTTCAATATTTGATGACTGCCTTTTTTCCCCTCAGCCCTTTCCTCCTCCGGTCAATAAGAAGATCGGGATCCCTGGGGTCAGCGCTGTTATTTAAAAACACTACGCCGTCCCTAAAAATGTCACCTTGACTTACTTATTGGATGGCGGGTGCCTTTATGCACCAGCGCGATTGATTTGAAGTAAAACCTTCAAGGAAGTGATTGAAGTGGTGACTTTCAGACTTAAAAGAGATATATTGTCTGACTTGTGTTTAGTGGACCCGCCTCACAGTCTAAATGTTCTGGGTTCAATTTCTTCGGGGTGTTCGTTTGTATTCTTGCTTCCTCTCGCCTTCCGAAAACACGCACGCGATGTTCCAAGGCTGCAACTGACGATTGTTTTGATAATCGGTCGTTTCGCCGGTTAATCGACGAACCGAATTTTAAATAAATAATAAAATTGAATAAAATTCTATCCGGCCTCAGTAATCTTAACTAAATCTATCGTGATTAAGATTTGGGTGTGGAATATGAATTAAGTAGCAAGATTCACTATTTTTTGTGTTTCTTAGTTTTAACTGAAATGACTTCACAGCTGCTCAGGGCTCAGCTTAACATCACATGACCAAACAGGAAACAGTTGAGCTATGATTGCTTGTTACTTTGCGCTGACCAACTGTTCTGTCATTGATGGTCGACATGGCCGCCTGAAATGGATAAAAGTGGGACTAGTGGTGTCAAACTATGCTAAATAGGCTTAAAGGGACAGTGTGTAAATTTTAGAACATTTTTCATTCAAAAGGAATAAATTAAATGATTGTAAAGATCAAAAACTTGGGAATAAATGTGTTCTTAATGACCAACAGTATCTTTTAAATATAATCATAGGTCTAGTTTATATTACATGAGGGATGGCACTCTGGAGGCGGCCATGTTTGTTATAGCTACAGACAATGGTAAATGCAGCACCAAAAAATATGACCAGGACAAAAAAACATTAGCCCTCTGTGTATAAAACTGTATACCGACTTGCATAGTAAGAATCTACATGTGCTTGACACTAATTGTTTTTAAGATAAATAGCATGCTTTTACCTGACCGGCTAATAATAATGGCTATAGTTATTAGCCCTTAAAAAAAAAGAAAACACATCGTTCAAGCTTGAATTGAGATCTCAAAACGATCTTTGCGCCATACTACGTTCACTAAATATGAGAAATAGCCCATAGGTGTAACCGAGAGGAATAACTGAAAAACAAGCTGTATTTGTTTACATAATAAAGTTTCCCTCGTGGCGGCAGCACTTCACACACTACCCTTCACGGTGCTGATCTGTACACGTGGCGCATGAATTCAAAACATAGCTCAGCCCAAATCCTCCCCCCATCCCTACTATGACGTCACTCGCCCTCTTGGCTGATTTCACTTCTTTAGCCAGTTTATTTCATTCGCGTGCAGCATAACCGCTAAATGCCGCTCCACCATGTTGTTAGCTTTGAACTTCGGACTCCAGTAATTGGCCTCAGTCTGAACCCTACTGCGTTTATCTAGAATCTGAATTTCTACAGTTGATTTATAAACCATTCGCGGAATTTTCAAATCTATTTTTCAGCTTTAGGGTCTAGTCTGATGAATTGAACAGGCGGAGATGTGCTCTGTGACCGTCGTGTGACCTCTAGACTTCCATCCAGTACCCGCGAGGAGTCTAGCTTACTTTAATTGTGAGTGCGGTTTGTTTACAAGCTCTGTATCTGTTTTAATTACTTTATCTCATCAGGATAGCGTGTGTTGACTTGCACTTTGACACCCAACAGCTTCGGGACAAACACTTCATGCGTTTGACCACTAGATAGCGCCATTGCTCTTAGCTGAAAGGGAGTTCTGACGCGGGTTGTGCACTGCAAGATCTCAACTCACGCTGACAACGCTTGATGAGAGAACACACACATTTGCACGCGCAAGCGCACACGGGCAACTCTTGTTTATTTGCTTTTTATCAGCTAGAAGCAAGAGCGTGTGATCGGCCAAGCCAACCGCCCTCAGGTCACGCAGCTAATATGAAACACTTGCTTGTATTATGATTATATATATAAAAAAAAGACGGCCGCAGATGAAAGTTACCCTCTTCACGCTGAATCTTATCTGGAAAATAAATAATGTGATATTTAAACGGCTGTTTCTTTTGCACTTTTGGAGCCAAAGCCAGTATGAGGGGATTTTGGTATTTAAATTATTTTATCTTGTGATATTTCTTGCATATTTATTTTTCTCAGTCCTAAATTTATTGAAAATTCAAAAAGCAACCTTCTTCTTATACACTGACATAAGAACTGTAACTTCCTATTGTGCAGCAAATCTACTGAATGTTAAAATCGAGACAAAACAACGTGAGAACTGAACCCACGGAACAGCTAACATAGATTAAAAGACTGGCAACCTGTTCAGGGTGTCCCCTGCCTACAGCCAGCTGAGATAGGCGCCAGCAAGCCTGCGACCCTTGTGAGGACAAGCGGCTCTAGAAAATGGATGTAAGGATGGTGGAAGCCTATGTAAATGTGGATGGAGGGGGCGGGGGGGGGGGGGGTATCTCGCTTAGGGCCGCCCCTGCACGTAATGGAAGTTTCCCATGCTGTTTTTTTTTGTTTTTCTTTTTTTCTCTCTCTGCTGTGTCCACTGTCAACTGCTGGTGCCTAAAGGTGTCAGCCTTCACCTTTGGGCCCCAGCAGCGCCTCTAATCTGCATGGAGGAATGATAAGCATCCACCACGGTAGCAGCAGCGGCGGCAGCGGAGGAGGAGGAGGAGGAGGAGGAGGAGGGGAGAGCAGGGCAGGGGCGGGAGGGGAAGTTACGACCTCACTAAGTCAGTCGAGCAAAAAAAAAAAAAAAGAAGTTTCCTCTCTGGCGACATGAACTCTCACTGCGGACGCGCACGGGATTTTGGCGGCGATAGGAAGCGCTGATTGCGGGTTAAGGATTGAGGAGGGCACCGTCCTCCTCCACCGGAGCTCGGCCGGTGAAGCCGAACATGGGCCAGACCGCTGTGTCTGCCGTGTCTCACACAGCTAGTGGTGAGTGTTACCTCCTCACTCCGCTATTTTTTTTTTTTTGCTTTTCCTTCAAAGTGCCCTCACTTCTTTCCGTCGTTTCTGCAAGTTTTTGATCGCAATTTCTACCCAGCTTTCGCGCTAGCTTTCGCGCTAGCTCGAATGTGTCAGAAATGAAGTTGAAACCCAGCAATTTTGGTTTTGTTAGAAAAAAACGTGACGCCGCTCGTGGGTTTGTTTACAATAATCGCGCTTTTGTCGTGATCGGTAAAGCGTGAGGTGTCTTGACTTTTGGAGACTTAACACCGCGATTTATCTTTGGCTCCTTATCAAAGAAAACAGACGGCGAGGTACAGTCGTGCGTGATGCCAAACTGATCCCAGTACAGTGCGGAGGAACCTGTTGGACTTGACAGACTCTTTTCAAAGTAAACATTCGCTTTTGCAGCTTCTTCGCAGGAAGGAAATTTAGTCAAGCGGGCAACTGTTTTTGCACATTGACTGATTTGATCAACTCCGATTCCTGAACCCAGAGCTAGACAAGCTGACAACTGTTTTAAAATGCAAAAGATAAAAAAAAAAGATCACGTGTTTGAAATATAAACATGCATTATGAGCAGTTGCTTGCATAAGATGTAATCGTTCGTTTTTTGTAAAAGTATTCACGACGCTATGAATGTATGTACTGTTCAAATAATCGCGGTTCTCAAATGGGGATACAAGAAGGCATATTTTAGGGTAGATCGATTTTTAAAACTCACTCAGACTCCAAGTTGAAGTTTTTAGTACTTTTTACTTCTGAGCAAAAATAAGGCTTGTAAAACATTAATGTGGAATTAGGGGATTATCATTTCGATGATGCAACGAAAATCTGCAACACCTGCTTTAAGAGGGTTAACCGTTTTTTCGTCTGGTATAAATAAATCTAATGCAGTGAGAGGACAGTTCATTTATTTTTTAAAACTAAGAGTAAATTAATTTGAACATGAAGCAATTTATTCCTGAGTTGTGTCTAATGCTGGGAAATCAACAGCTAATTTATTTTTTGTTTTTTAAATGAAGAGCAAAATAACTTGAACATGAAGCAACTTATTCCTGAATTGTCTCTAATGCTGGGAAAACAACAGCTAATTTATGTTTTGTTTTTTAATTAAGAGCAAAATAATTTGAACATGAAGCAACGTATTGCTAAATTGTCTCAAATTCCATGACAGGAACCGTTTGTATGTCTTTTCATGTTAAGAGGTAACAATTGATACATGAGGCAACTTGTTGCTAAATTGTCCCTCGTGCCGTGAAATCAATTATTTATCTTTTAAAATTAAGAGCAAATGAATTGGAACGTGAGGAAACTTGTTGCTAAATTGTCTCTAATGCCGTGACAGGAACAGCGCATTTCTATTTTCAAATTAAGAGCCAAATAATTGGAACATGAAGCAACTTGTTGCTTAACTGTCTCTAATGCCATGACAGGAACAATTGGTTTATCTTTTCAAATTAAGAGAAAGTAATTGGAACACGAAGCAACTAATTGTTAAATTGTCTAATGCCATGAAATCAACACGTTAACTTTTCAAATTAAGAGCAAAATAATTGGAACCTGAATCTACTTATTGCCAAATCTTCTCAAATACCACGACCTGAACAATTCATTCATCCTTTCAATTTAGGAGTGATTTAATTTTAAGCGACTTATTGCTAAATTGTCAAATAGTTTGCCGGCAATATGCTTGTTTGTCTGCAGGTTGTGTTTAGTTCGACAGCAAATAACAACTTGAAGCTTTAAAAAAAATCTATTCAATATCTCTTCAAAACAACTGCATTTGAGAAAAAAACTATATATATATATATATATATATATATATATATATATATATATATATGTGTGTGTGTGTATATATGTATGTGTATATGTATAATTGTATATGTATGTATGTATATATGTACTGTATGTGTATTTAAACATATATATACCGGTGTATATATGTATATATATATATATATATATATATATATATATATATATATATATATATAGTGTGCGTGTGTGTATTTATGTATATAAACTGTACATACACACACACACACACACACACACACACACACACACATATATATTTGAATGAAAAATGAGTAAAACAGGGAGTTCGTAAACCGGGGGCCCACTGTATATGTATATATGTATATATATATATATATATATATATATATATATATATATATATATATATATATATACACACACATACACACACACTGTACATAAAAAACATATAGCTGATTCCGGGCTCCTGCTTGTATTTTCTTTCTTAGAGGTGTTGCCATATTTTTGTGACAGCTTAGTGGATTCCCACCTGCTCTCCAGAACATCACCGGACTTGCAACACGACTCACTAGAAGATAAACTGTAGCTTGATTGTGCAGGAAGACGGGCCTGCCGCTTGTCCGCATACTTCCCCGTCGAGAATTCCATAGGTGATTTGTTTCTTTCTAGAACGCCTCTAATTCCACCTCCCCCGGTAACAAAATACATAAAAAGTTAACAAATCTCAGCATTGTTTGCATTGGCTTTTTTACGGTTTGCGCGCTTATCAAAAAAAAGTCAACATCGTGTCCGTTTTTATCGGCGGGTTTGTAATCCAGGGAGAACTCAGGTTAAAAAAAACTTCTCTTTTCTCGTTTTGTAATCGTCTGCGTTACGGGTTACATAATTGTCTTGCGGCATTCTTAAAATGCTTAATGTATGCAACCCAGAGGAAAGGGAAGTGATTTCTGTTTTATTCACGTACACTCCAGCGCGGATCAAATTCACACCTCAAGGTTCTCGTAGGACACAAGTGTAAGGAGATGTTCTTGTACATGTTCCTCCTGTGACCCACTTTTTTTTTTTTTCGCATGATGGAGTTTTTCATGCTTTCCCAGCCTTTATCCTTCTTCCTGTCCCCTCCCTCCCTCCCCGCCCTCCCTCCATCCACCGATGTCACGCCGCGGAGGAAGGAAGCCTCACCCTTTCCCCCGTCTTCGTCAGCACGTTCCTGTTATGAAGCTTTTGGGGCTTTTAGCCGTGTTAAAATGTTAATTGATCACCCTAAATGCCTCCCAAATATTAAAAGATATGTTAACTTGTCAATTTCACGACATTAAAGACAATTTAGCAACAAGTAGCTTCAGGTTCCAGTTATTTGGCTCTTAATTTGAAAAGATAAATTACCTGCTCATTTTGCGGCATTAGACAATGTAGCAATAAGTTGGGTCATGTTCCAATTATTTTTCTCTTAATTTGAAAAGATAAACATATCGTTCCCGTCATGGCGTTCGAGATAGTTTAGCAACAAGTTGTTTCATGTTCCAATTACTTGACTCTTAATTTGAAAAGATAAATGAACTGTTCCTGTCACGGCATTAGAGACAATTTAGGAACACGTAAGCTTCATGTTCCAGTTATTTGGCTCTTAATTCGAAAAGATAAATTACCTGCTCGTTTCGCGGCATTAGACCATTTAGCAAGAAGTTGATTCATGTTCCAATTATTTTCCGCTTAATTTGAAAAGTTAAACAAATTGTTCCCATCATGGCGTTCGAGATAGTTTAGCAAAAAGTTGTTTCAACTTCCAATTACTTGACTCTTAATTTGAAAAGATAACCTGTTCCTTTCACGGCATTAGAGACAATTTAGGAAGAAGTTGACTCATGTTCCAATTAATTTGCTCTTAATTTTAAAATATACAGTAAATAAACTGTTGCTTTCACGCCATTCGAGACAATTTAGCACGGAGTCGGCCAAGTAAACTGCAGCGTTTAATTTGTTACAAAGCTTCACTGAAGAAAAATGTGTGTGTTCAGGAGCACACGGCTTGACAATCAACATTATAGCGCATAATTCACCCGGAACCGTTGTTATAAATGTTGGTTTCCCTACGGAACCAATTTGATTGGATGAATGGGTGATATCATGTGTACGGTATCTTGACATGTCTTTTGCGTTGTTGGCAATTCCAGATCATTTCATAGACCTCTGAGTGAGGTGGCAAAATATGATGAAAAACATGAGTCACGGTCTTTTTCTCTCTTTTTTTTTTTTTTTTTTTATGGTCAGCTCCCTGGACCGTATCACCGGGCAAAATTATCCCAGTTGGAAAAAAAAATATAGTACAAAGAGAACCCATGCCTGAAAAGGCAGATCAAGTCAGCCATTTTAGTGTGACTGTTTTAGTGTTACCGATCGCTAAATAGCGGACAATGCGTATGGGTGGAGTCAAACATTTAGCTCCACCCACATTCAGCTAAATTGAGATCTGCGGGGGTGCAATCAGTGCTCACGCTCTCATTCAGCAAATTATCACTTGTGTAAGATGATTTTTTCGTCACCTCGTAATTACCATTACTGCCACCTAGAGGGCTGGGGTGCAAAATGTTTGCCAATCTTCTGCTGCACAAATTCAATCGTCTATTATTACTTTTCCCTTCTTAAAATTAATACTGACGAGCACAATCGGATTTTCTGCAGGCAATGACTTCACTCAAGCATCTGTTGCGCTTCAAGTTGCGCATGTGAACGCTAACCATGCACACACACACACAACCGCTTCCTGACTCACCCATTCGGGGTGACGTTGCGAGTCATCTGCTTCGGAGTGGAACGCCCCCATTGTGAAATCAACTGTGAAATGGAGCTGTCGAGTCAGCAGTTGTAAGAAGGACACCCGAGCCGTAGTGGAAACCGATTTGACGGACATTTATAGTCATTTAATGAGGCATTTCGGAAAGCTGCTTTTTGTATATAATTTTTGCTTCTATGTAGACATAGTTTTGGGCTAAATGTAGAATGATTTTTAAAACGTCCGTGAAACAAAAATACTGTAAATAGGCAAACATTTGATTTGGACCGGATGATAACCTTGGATTATTAAATTAAGACTACATCCATTGAACACAATATTTTATTTTGAAACAAATTATTGAATATTTGGTACATTTGGGAATATGTACCATGTTTACTACAAATAAAGACAAACATTCTTTTCATGTATAAAGTATTTGATTATTTTTGTACTTAACCCATTTCAACCCAAGTGACCGTAAAAAAAAGTCTATTTTATGAGGCTCTATAAATGATTTTTCAATCCTTTTTCACGAAGTAATGAAATACTACAATGTGTCGATGAAATGTGCGCAGTGTCACATGTTTAGAGAATATCGTCACATAACCAGAGCTGTTTACTTTGTGCTTGCACTTCCGAGAGAAAGATGACAGCCTCAAAGCCCCCAAAGCTTAGTCAAGTATGTTAAAATAAACATTGAACAAAGATTTTTCGTACACATCATCTTTAAGATGATATATGCATTTGCACTTACTCAAATTGATTTGATGTGTTTTCGCAATGAGTACCGTATTTGTCCGCACTATAAGGCGCACCTTAAAGCCTTAATTTTTTTTTTAAAAGCTGATGGGGCGCCTTAGAATCAGGTGCGCCTTATATATGGATCAATATTGAGATTGGGATTCGTAGATGGGAATGAACTGCTAAAGTAAGCTTTCTTTTGTGTGTTTAAAGTTGAACAAACTTGGTCATATTGACATTGAGTGATGCTATTGAGAGTTTAGAGTTGTTATTGTTATTACTTTGAATATTACTATATTGTGATTGAAAAAGTTTAAAAATATGTCATTAATTGAGGGTGCGCCTTATAATTCGTTGTGCCTTATATATGGAAAAAGTTTTAAAATAAGTCATTAATTGAGGGTGCGCCTTATAACCCGGTGCGCCTAATAGTGCGGAAAATACAGTAATACATTGTTGTGACTGGTCATAAAACACACCTTTTCAGCAACTATTTTTATAAAAAGTACTTGATTATTTCAAAGGGTTACATCTGATTTTGATGTTTTTATGTCCAGGAAAAATGTAACCTTAAATGGGTTAATTATCATTTATCTTTAATTCATTTTGCACCAGACATTTTCAGACCCCCTTTTAGTCAGACACTTGAGAACATTTACAAAAAGGCGAATATAAGCACATGTTTTGACTAAGAAGCAAACATCAAAAATGTGTCGGCATTTTTCGTCTTCAAAATCTTTATTACGCCTAACCTTTGATAGAAAACTGTCCTGTATGTGCTTTTTAAAAACATTTTCCCACCGCTGCTCTATATCAGTACAGGAACACAAGTTGTGTGCCGACGTGTTTAAGAGCCAAAAATGGGGAGTGACCCAAGCTCCGTAGTATACTTTTTATGTCTTCATTAATTGCTCTTTAATCGCCATGTTGTGCATGTTTTTGCACACGCTGTACTCTGTCATTTTCTCCCCACATTATTCCACAGCCGGGCGCCTGAATCACTAGGGGGGGAAGTGAAAACTGTGTATTTTCCCTGCCCGGTTATGCATCAGCTTTGCAGCCTTACGAAAATAGACATGAGTATCAGATAAACACTTTTGTTCCACCTAGAGCAGTGCTTCTCAAATAGTGGGGCGGGCCCCCCCTGGGGGGGGCGCGAGGTGATGCCAGGGGGGGGGCGCGGATGATCCCAGGAAAGACGCATTGTTTTTGTCATGTGGAATGTAATTGCAATAATGTAATCATTTTCATCATTTTCTCATAGTTTCAGGCACTTTGGTGCACTTGCTTCTTTTTTTTTCCGTTTTAGACTAAGCTATAACCCGTATAAAGGTGATAAAAAAAATTAACAGGTGTTGAAAGTTTTTCTGTTGTTAATGTTAAAAAGGATACATGTGTAGTTATACTTAAACAATTTTCATCGATAATAATCTTATTTATATTAAGTGCATGGGGGGGGGGGGGGCGAAAAGTTTTCTCGTTTCTAGGGGGGGCCTTGCAAAATATAGTTGAGAAACGCTGACCTAGAGGAAGTGAAAATTGATGAGTGGGTCAAAGTTACTGATTTGTTTTGTTTCATCCAGTTGACGGTTTGGAGAAATCCTCATCACTGGCCAGCTGCGACGTGGTGGTGGACAGCGGTTCCGACGGCCACAATGCGCCCGGGTCGCGGCAACACCGAGGCAAGCTGTCCTCTCTCGGGAGGCTCTTCAAACCCTGGAAGTGGAGGAAGAAGAAGAGCAGCGAAAGGTTCCAGGATCTCTCCAAAGGTAATTTTGTTTATTTTTTGAGATGCTTTTGAACACCGACAGACTTTGACCTTGAAATCTTTGTTTTGCGCAGTTTTGGAGAGAAAAATCTCAACAAGACAAACAAGAGAGGAACTGATCAAGAAAGGAGTGCTGGTCCCAGAGCAAGGTTTGTCCGCTTTGCCGCTATCGCCACCTACAGGACTGGAGGTAAAAGGGGAAGTCAACGCAAAAATGTTCTTCCCAATATATTATTTTTGTCCCCACTCAGCAAGTAACAACATGGCCGCCATCTGAGATGTATATAAAAAATGTGTGAATTCTGCTGCTTTATTTACATTCCACAAACAAAATGTGATTTAAAATGCTGTGTTGAAACCAGTGGGGCTTTTTAGCACATTGGAAAGAATATTTTCAGGTTGACTTCCCCTTTATGGGTGGCTTAAAATTGGTGAAGATCTGCAAAATAAAACGCCAATGATCTTTCTTTTCATGTGGTCAGCAGATGAGCCAGTCAGCAGGGAAATCCAGAATGGTCACGCCACATCCAGCGTGTCACCGAAGCAGGTCAAAGTTGAGGTCGAAACCAAATTGACCCAAGCTGCGGACCCGAGTCCTGTCCCTGTGAGCGCAGAGGACAAAAAAGGTGAATTTTGGATTGTGATTTCTGGATCTCGTGTTTGTTAGAATTGAACCGGTCAAAAATAAGTTCATAAATCCTGAAAGAATTTGTCGCTAGTAGCGACGCGTCCAGGCCCTGAGGTAGCGAAGCAGTCCCAAAGCGTGACACCTTATGACACCATCATTTCCAATCGGGATGAGGTTGTCATGGTGGCGTGTTGTGCTCTACTGTCACGCTCACTCTGCTCACTGGGAGTCAACTCATAATATTTCTTCACAAAAAGAAATTCTCTGGGGCCTCGGTAGTCAGAACATGTCATTCTGATTATTATCCTGTTTGCAGAAGATGAAATAAAAGCACCAAAAGCGATTCACAGCGCTCAGCTGTCCCGACCTTTCCTCCTGATAGCCATCTTATTCATTTTTGTCCACCGTTGTGTCCATTTTGTCTCAGCAAAGCTCTCCTCTACTGAGCGCATGTTGAATATGTCAAGATAGACCAGAATCAAATTTTCCACAACAGTGGACACAAATGCTGGCTTTCTGGAAGATCTTTTCGCAAGCTGAGAAGGCGATTGGTTATTTGAGCCCTGATCAATAATATCGTCATTTTCAGTCAACAGCAAGTGGCTAAATAGTCACCCCCATAATTCACATTCTATACATACAATATTAATCTAAATACCATATTTTCTGCACTATGAGGCGCACCGGATTATAAGGCGCACCCTCAATTTACAACTTTTTCCAATTTTAAGGCGCACCCTCAATTAATGACGTATTTTAAAACTTTTTCAATCACGATATAGTAATACTCAAAGTAATAACAATAATAACTCAAATAATAACTAAACTCTCAATAGCATAATAACTCAATGTCGCTATGACCAACCTTGTTCAACTGTAAACACACAAAAGAAACAAGTAAATCTTACTTTATCACGTCATTCCCCATCTACCAATCCCAATCTCAATATTGATCCACATACAAGGCGCACCTGATTATAAGGCGCACCATCAGCTTTTTGAAAAAAATTAAGGTTTTTAGGTGCGCCTTATAGTGCGGAAAATACGGTAATGTATTTCGTCTAATAATGCTGCATTGAACATATATTTTTTGGGTGATTGGCTTCCACTTTATAACTTTTTCTCTCATCTACTTTTACATAACTATATGTGCTTTTCAATCTGCATCTCTTAAATACACTCTGAACCTTTTTAACCTATAACCATCCCCTCTGATTTCTCTGACCTGCTCAGAGACACGCGACATTAAACTCGCCGCCCGGGCGGGTCAAGCGCGGGCCCGGGATGTCCAATCTAGAAAATCGCACGGCGCCACTGGGCCCGCCGCTTCCAAACCTGCGGGTGGCGCCGCTGGCTCGGCCAAGCACGGCAGGGACGCTTCCTCCGGCGCTAAAAAGAGCGCCAAAGCACCGGGGAAGTCGGGCTCTGCCGCGCAAGCTAAAACTAACTCGCGGGGCGCTAACAACAGTAGTCGCGCGATCGGTAAGTTTATGGGCTTTGGCCTTCTTGCATGCCTGCATGGAAGTGTAAACACTCTTGCATGGTTTCCCCTCGTTTTCTTCGTTCTATTTTCATTTCAAGGTTTTCTGTCCTCAGTGCAGTTTGTAGTGCCGTTACGAGTCATTTTGTGTGTTTTTAAGCTCCAAAAGCTCGGCATATATATTTTGTACATGCACTCTCAGTAAGGTCAAATCAAATATTGATTGTTGATAAATAGTTGTTTGTTGTCGTGTCATTAGCTAGTATCTACTGCTGGAAAATTGCATCAGTAATGACAACGCAGATCCGTGCGAAAACATGAATTGTTTCATGTTCCAATTAGTTTGCTCTTAATTTGAAATGAGGGGTGGCTGATACCAGCAAAAAAGATCCTAAAATCTCAGGTTTTCGCTAATGTGTCCATGCTCCAGTGGGCTGCCATCCCTCAATTGTTCACAGAGAAAATAAGAACAGCCTGCTCCTTTTTTTCATCCCAGGAAACGGTGCCTCAATTGAAGGAAATGCGTTATGTACTGTATGCACCTAAGTTATTATACATACTCATTGTAATTCCACAAGAAGAAATTACACAAAGGCACCAATTTAGTTTTTTGTGACAGGATAATGTCTTGCGCAACCAATTTTTTTCTGTGCTGCCATACTTTCTTTTAAACGTTCTAGGGTTATAATCACATTTTTACTTTGATTTCTGTTGCTCTTAGGCGTACTGCACAAGAATGTGTATGTCAAGGGCATAAAAAAACCTGCTGCATGTATTTTTTTTTCATTGAACAGCTATTTAATGAGATTTTTTTTCTTTATCTTTTTCTTCCCCAGCCAAGTCTTCTCACCCGAAAAAGACACACGGCGGCGCAACGAAAACCACGCCCACTTCTTACTCCACTGTCCCGCCTCGCTCTCGCCCACACAATGACGCCGAGGCGCGTAGCGGAGGCGCAGACGTTCGGACCAGCCGGAAAGCCGAAGCCAATTCTCAGAAGGCTTCTGCGGAGATTCCCGCTCCGCCGGAGGAGGTCAAGCCCTCAAATGCCCGCGGGAGCTCTTCTCAAGTTTCCCTCCCCGAAATTGCTCCCGTTTCTTCTGAAGCCGAACGGGAGGACAAAGCTCCCTGCGGCAATTGTTCCGATAGCCAAGAGAAGCTGCGGGATGCGTCCCCCGAGCCTGCTGTCCACTCTCCACACATCAACGCTTCCACAGAGGACACTTCCTTCACACAAGTGGACGCTGAGGGTGACGCCCGACAGGAAAAAGAAGCAACGACGAGAGGAGAGGGAGGAGAGGTGCAAGGGGAAAACGGAGAACGTGCTGAGGAGACGCATTGGAGGTGAATCCATCACTGGAGTTTTTTTTTTTTTTATTGAAAGGATTAAATGAGCAAGCATTCTCTGCCATTTTGCGGAAGAACATTGAACTCATTCACTGCCAATAACGACGATAGCCGTTATGACAGCCATTTTTACTGGACTGTCAGAAAATGAGTTAAGATGCTAGTGATATAGTTCTAATTTTATCTTGCGTCCTGTTATGCACTTACATGTGCGTTGTCCCGATTGCAGTCCAGCGGAAGGGGACAACGTCAAGCCGCAGGTCCACAGCGTGAACGTCGAGCAGGTCCAAGTCACGGTGATCCCCGACCGGCCGGCGGAGAGCCAAGCCAGCGACTCGGACTCGGACGGCCCCATCCTGTACCGCGACGACGAGGAGGAAGAGGAGGATGACGAGTACCTCAACAGTATGCCGCTAATTTGTCCAACAATGAAAATGTCCACGGGTTCCTTTCGTCTCAACACCTTTCCCTACAGGTTCTCTCGCCAGCAAGATCCGGCGACGGGACACCCTCAACATCAAATTGGGCAATCGACCCAGCAAGAGGGAGCTGGAGGAGAAAAACATCCTCCCGCGCAGCTCCGAAACGGAGAGACACGAGCTCCGCCAGCAGATCGGCTCCAAGCTTGTCAGGTGGGCTCTCGTGCAGGGAGGGCGCCTTAAGCACTTTATCCGAACATAATATCCGCATGTACGCTAAGTGTGCTAACGTGCACAAAGAGTGAAAAAGAATTTTTAATTTCAGGCGTTTGAGCCAAAGGCCGACCACAGAGGAGTTGGAGCAGCGGAACATTCTCAGACGTAGGTCATCAAAACATCATCGAAATCGTATGATTCCTGTTGCAAACGAATCAAACTCATAGTAAACATTTTAAACACGTCACACTTCAAATTAAAAGGATCACAGATGATTAGGGCTTGAAAAAATGCCAGAAGTGTAAGAATCCTGATGGGTATCTTGGAAATGCATTAAATATTCAGTTTTTTTAATACCCTTTTGCAGGATCCGCTTTAAAAAGTGAAAGTCAACAACTAACTGAGATAACCAGTTAAAAAGTTTGAAAACTAACTAAAGATGCCACCAGATGGCAGCAAAGCAGTACATGAAACTTCTTAAAGGGTTATTCCACCTATTTAGCCATTCTCAGCTGTAGTAAGTTATTTCGTCTATAATCGGTGACTAAATTATTTTTCAAGTTGAAAATGACATCACCTATGCTCAAAGTTCGGGTAACAATCACGTCACACCTGTCGGTAATGTGACTTTCACAAACAAAGCTGTGATTGGTTGTTACCTTAGCCTTGATCAAGTGATGTCATTTTCAGTCGACAGCAAGTAGCAAAATGTGCTTTTAAATGTGTTAATTGTACATGAAGAATAATGGCATCAAATTAATTATAGACAACTCTTTCCTGATGCAAATGTCTAAATAAGTGGACTATCCTATTCAATTTAGTGCCGTACCATCAAGGCACCAGAAGATGGCGCCAAAGCAATAATTTGTTAGCTAGTAGCATCATTGAACAAATAATAGGGGAAAAAATCGTATTATTTTTATCAATTTTAGTAGCTTACCATAACCTAGGATGACTCAGAATCTACCTAGACATAAAAAAGAAAAAAAAATACAATTTCTAACTAGCACAGCGATATGTTTTTGTTTTTATGATACTGCGACAGCCACTTCAAATACTTCTTTTACAATGCTATTAGGATAACAATTTTTCAATCACACAGGCCTTTAGTCTGAGGATCAAAACAGGAAATGGCCACTTATAGTACCATTACCATCTAATTTAGAATTTGTACATCTTCAGAGTAATTTAGAGCTTGTGTCATATCATAAATCCTACCGAGTGCTTAACAACACTACTCATAATGTTATAATGTTTAGCTAATGGAGATGTTTTCATAAGCTTACATTAGTCAGAGTCAGCGCAGTTAAAGGACGCCGTTTGGCTGGCTTTGCCGCCGTCGACGCAACCGAGCGCCTTCGCATCTACGGGAATGCTTTTAATAAGATCCGGATCGCCCCGGTTATAAATAGAAGTACAAAGCTAAGTAGGTGTGAAATGACCGTGCCGTTTGTCCGCGTGCAGAAAAGAACGAAGTGGAGGAGCACGAGGCCAAGCAGGAGATTAAACGAAAACTCTCCAGAAAGGTAATAAACGGGCAGATTATTTTGTTTGTTTTGTATTTTGTTTCAATCGGTTGTCGTATTTGATTGGAATTTCAAATTTGAGGAGTGAAATTTGTCCTTTTGCGCAGCTCAGCGTGCGGCCGACGGTAGCGGAGCTGATCGCTCGGAGGATCCTTCGTTTCAACGAGTACGTGGAGGTCACGGACGCCAAGGACTATGATCGGCGGGCGGATAAACCGTGGACGCGGCTCACGCCCGCTGACAAGGTGTGGATTTCTATTTACATTCCTCTCTCTCCCTCTCTCTCTCTCTCTCTCTCTCTCTCTCTCTCTTTCTTTGTGCTCTCTCGCAGTCTTTTTTTCTGTTGCAATTTATTTTCCTCTCTTCCTCCCCATCCTCCCCCTTTCTCTTTTTTTATCTTCATTCTCCTTGCTCTCGCTCACTCCCTCTCCTCTCTTTTTCTCTTCCTCTCACTCGTTCCTCTCCTTGCTCTCTCTCTCTCCCCTGTTATATTCTTCTCTCTTTTTCATTCTCACCTTCTATTCTTTCTCCCTTTTGCTCTCTCTTTCTCGCCGCTGTCTTTCTTTCCTTTCTCCCCCTTGCACTCTTTTGCTCGCTCCTTTTATTCTCCCTCTCTTTTGCTCTCTCGCCCGCTCCCCTGTTTCCCTCTATCTTTCGCTCTCTTTCTCGCTGTCTCTCTCACACGCTCTGTTTTTGCTTCCTCTATCCCTCTTCCCCCCTCGTTCTCTTTCTCGCCGTCTCTCGTTCTCGATTTTTCTCTCTTCCTCTCTCCTTCTTCCCCCTCGGCCTCTCATTTTCTCCTTTTTTCTTTTGTTCTCCCTCTTTATCGTGCCGTTGATCGCTCACTCTCTCCCTGTTTTTCTCTCTTCCTCTCTCCCTTTCTCTTGTTGATTCTCTCTCTCATTTCCTCTCTCTCTCGCTCTCTCTCTCTCTTTTTGCTCTTTTTGCCCACATTCCAAAAACATGCATGGCAGGTGTATTGGACGCTCTAAATGATCATTTGGTGTGATTGGCTGCATGAATGCTTGTTCGTCTCTGTGTGCCCTGCGATTGGCTGACAACCAGTTTAGGGTGTCCCTGGAAGTCAGCTGGGATAGGCACCAGCAAGCCTGCGATTCTTGTGAGGTTAAGCTTCTATAGAAAATGGATGGATGGATGGATGGATGGATGGATGGATGGGTCATCACTTTAATGCGGCAAGCCTGCCCTCTGCTGCTCAAACGAAGGACCACATTAGCCATCCAATTATTTTGCATATTTTTTTTTACTTCGCCTGAGAAGTGTGGGCAGTGTAAACATGCATGTAAACGACAAATAAAAATCCAGAAGGGAGATTAGAAAACTAAACTTTAGAACTGTGAGGCAGACAAAAGCAATCAATTATTCTGAATTACAAAATCATCATAAAATAATGTAGTTTTGTTTTGTTTGTTTCCATCTATCAAAGCGGACTGCATCTCTTAAACACTACACTTTCTAGACACCTTATAGATAAAATATAACCACATACAGTATACAGAATAATTAGAAAATAAAGACTACCGATCTCGAAATTGCTGTCTTTGCATTATGATAATTGCATCCTGCTACGTTGTGATGTAGATTTAAATTTGATCAATTGTTACTTGCGAGTTTTGAAATACTAATTTTCCCCAATTTCATGCTTATTTTTGGACGGCAACATAAAATGGCTTCTCGGCTTCACTTCAAACTGCCCCCAAGTTCAGGCAGGGTAACTCTAGCGTGAATGTGCATTAGCTCGGCCAATGGACGAGGCCGGCGAACGGGCAAAGTGGTCGTTTAGTGCTTAGTAGAGCTTTTCATTTTTGTTTGTTGTGTTATGTGTCCACGCTGTAGGCGGCCATTCGCAAGGAGCTGAATGAGTTCAAGAGCACAGAAATGGAAGTGCATGAGGACAGCAAACAGTTTACCAGGTACACTCAAAGAGCTCTTTAAAAAAAAATCTTGTCGTGACTCAGTACCGCATACAGAATATATGCTATTCACTTCATACTAAAACTAAAATCACATGTGTTATAATAATCAATTATAATTATTTGTAATTGGTTCAGATTTATTATAGCGCATTTGTCTGTCAGCTTGATGCAATTTTAGGGCGGTGTATCTCCTGTGAAACATATTTTCGGCCAAGTACCCCTTAACCAGAGCAAAGCATTTTTGAAAGGAAAAAAAAACAAACATAAAATTGAAGTGTGGGGGACTTGAAACAGTGCCATGCAAACTGTCTCGAATTTATTAAACTTTTGAGCTACTTTTGTCATGCTATCTTATTTCATTCAGCAATTCCAGAAGATAGATGTAACGTCATCGATAATGAACCGATATTCCAAACCAGGAAGTGAAACGTCTTGTTTACTGTAGCCACACCTATCACCGAATGGCTCCGTATCACCTCGCCCCCTTCAGTTCAAAACTCCCATGATACAGGATCTTCATCAAAATAAGGAGTCACTTTAACACAACTAAGCAAAACGGTGCTTCATATTCAAATAATTATATATATATATATATATATATATATATATATATATATATATATATATATATATATATATATACACACACAATACACACACATATATACATATATACACATACACCACCAGGGGGCAATGTTTCCCACGTTTGCATGACATAAGCATCTCATGAACTCTATTTAACAATACAAATTTAACATGTTTGGTCTTTTAACTGTAATATGTTTCTCATAATATGTTGCAATTTATATATATATATATATATATATATATATATATATATATATATATATATATATATATATATATATATATATATATATATATATATATATATATATATATATATATATATATATATATATACACACACACATTCATACATATATCCACATACACCACCAGGGGGCAATGTTTCCCACATGTTTGCATGACCCAAGCATCTCGTGAAATCTGTTTTCTATGCATTTTCAGATTCCACCGGCCTTAACTTGAATGGGGATTCCACCATCAAAAGAAGAAAAGTCCAGCTGGCTCACAAACCTGGTGTTCTTAGTCTGTCCGGGTATACTTACTTGCACAGTAACAACAAATGCAGGTTTGTCTTAAGGGCCAGGGCTCTCCGTGTGGCCCACGAGGAACTCTATTGCACATACTGTAACTATATTCGGAAAAGCGGCGGCTCCTTAAGAGTGATTTATTTATTGTGGAGTGCGATGAGGACTTTCTGGAATTTTTTTTTTTTCCCTTTTTTTGTGTCACTTTGAGAGTTGTTATATGGAGCGTTATTACAAGTGTGAATGTGGCTCAAGAGAACTGTAGCTTCCGTGCAAAAGGTATGCTTTGTTCTGACCGGGGGCTGCACATCAATGGACCATCTGGAGCTGTTGTTATATACTCGGGCCACTAGAGGGCGTTATGTCATAAGCGCATTTGCTTTCTGGGCTACGGTGAAGCCCTTGACCATGAGACCTCTGTTGTGTTAAGTGCTTAAAAAAACCCTCAAGTGCTCGAGATATGCTTTATATTTGCACTTTTTCAAGCTTTTAAATCTGCTTCAATCATTTATTCACTGTCTTTGTGCCAAAATGCTAGTAGTCATACACAAACAAACATGCATCCAAACAATCAACTCGCCACTAGCATTGTAGCATTGTTTTTCCCTTTTCCATTCTTGCATACATTCTTCTTAGCAGTTTGGCCCCATCGCAGTTGATGCTTTGGCATACTTTTTATGGCCGTCGTGTAAAATGTTGAGGAGTCATCCTGCACTCTGAGGATGTTTCCGTGCTAGCTCAGCTGAAATAACATCTCCCCGCTAAAATTGTTTACATCTCTAAGATGCGTTTTTTTATCGTGTCACTTTTGTCATTTTACAACGCGCTGTTAAAGAGACTGCGGTAAGGAGCCGGCTAACATTTGCATTACGCTAGCTAAATGCTAAAGGAGGAAAAAAAAATCCCCTTTTATAGGCACTTTCTTGAAGTCAAGTGAAAAAAGCTTATCTGTTTTTTGTAGGGTTTTTTTCTTTCTTTCTGATAAATTAACAATGCTTTCCATGTAACGGCCTTCTGCGCTAGCTAACTGTCTTGGTTGTGCTAATGTGTCAAAAATCTAAATGTTGTAGACGCCATTCTCC
>NC_142376.1:3127500-3152500 GCF_059441005.1 Hippichthys cyanospilos
CAAGTATTTGAAATTAGGGGTTCAAGTCTCGGTCAGGCTTTTACGTAAGTAATTGAGTTTCGAATCATAATTTGGTTATCATATGAATAACAGTGCGCCTGCAGTTTGTATTTACCCCCATGAACTCCGCAGCACATTTATGAATACAAAATTCAAACCGAATGAATTATTAATTCACCGAGTCGCTTCGGGCAAACGGAGAGCATGCATATACATAAATGAGCATCAATAAAACCGTGCATCACATTGAGACGTGACTCTAGCACCAAAAGTCCATTTTTTTTCCTGCGTATAAAATAATTCCGGAGGACAAAAGTCAAGAAAAGAGCAAACAAACGCTTTATTTACATCTATGGGAATTTTCCGTAATTTTCACATTGGACTTTAGTAACAAAATGAAGAAGAGTCCTATGTTTCTTCTGCAGAAAAAAAAAAAAGACATCAGGTGTCCCCCATCAGGCGTCGTCAGGCTTCTCCGCGGGAGGTCCACACGGCTGGAGCATCTTCTCCATCAGGTTGAAGCGTACCCGAGCTTTGCTCTCGTTCTCGGCCACCGAGAAGTAGTTGAGCAGGTCGAAGTGGCCCATGTAGGAGCAGTGCGAGTCCCGGTGCTGGTTCACCAGCCATTCCCACTTGCTCGTGTCGGCGTGTCCGGTTCCGATGTACTTGGATTGGAGGTGCTCCAGCTGGCTGTGGATGTTGTAGCGGTCCGTCATTCTTCAAGGGAAAACAAAGAGGTAAGTAACGCACTCGAATTCAGCAAACGAAGCTAGCTAAACACTGTGGTGTTTTCATGCCGATTAAGCTAACAATGCTAGCAATAGCATCATTGAACAGCATTGGGTAGGAGACGAAAACCGTGCCAAAATAGCGTATTTGAGTTCGGGTTTTGTGAATAAACACATCTCGCTGTTGTCGTTTGTTTAGTTTGATTTAATGTGTCGTTAAGATACTTACTTTGGAGATTGTTCGGTTTAGCGAGCGTCGCTAGTTAGGTTTCAATGAAAGCCGCTTACACTTCCGGCGTGTCCGTTGCAAAAAAAAGGTCCGGCTTGATACAATCGACTGACTTTTTCTTTCTTTGCGAACTTTCACCAAGCCAACTTCAATCCAGATTTAAATGTTATTACCGCGAAGTTATGTAAATTAAATTGTATTACTAACAACACTAAATGTTGACGTTCGTATTGTAATTTTATTTGGCGTGGTGTGTCCTTTGAGAAAAATGTTCCGATAAGAAAACTGATAAATATTTCTTGTTCCCCCTCACAATAATAGGCGTGATTTGTCGTGATAATAATAATAATAATAATAATAATAATAATTAATAATAATAATAATGTTATCGATTATCCCCGTTTGCTTGCAGGAAAACGTCAATGAAATCAACATTTCTAGAGAAATTTTTGCCCTGACATTCCCGTGATTTATTCAAATTTTAATCAAGCTTTGAAACCTGTGTTCTTATCTATTTTTTATGTATTCATTAGTCGCGTATTTGAGTGTTTTTAAATTTGCAAATCTGACAAAAATATTATCAGTCATTTGTTTTTTTTTTTGTTTTATTTCTACCTTAGCAAACCTAGCTGTTCTTTGGCGACGTAGCTTAAGTGGAAGTAATGAACATATATTGGTTTTAAACTACAAAAAAAAAAAAAATCCTGCCCCCCTTTGAGAGGGCCGAAACATTACACAAGACCTCCGTTTTTTCTTTTTAAATAGCCCAACGCTATCCTGTCACTCCGATGTTCCTCTTACGAAAACGAATGCAAGCAATCATCTCAACTCCAATTACACAGTAACAAAAGACAGCCGTGAGCATGAAATTCGCTCAAGTGTGTGTGGATGGTCCGACGGGCTTTGACACTTGAATGCACCGTGTCATCATGAAGATGCTGAGGATAGACATGCTGTCGCCATGGTAACCAGCTTTCGTCACCTGCGATTTCAACCTTTTACCACCTGTGTTTCTCTCTGAGAAATATCGATGATATAAAATTAGCGTGAGCGCTTCTGCTTTTTTTTTTTTTTTCGTCTTGAGGAACGGGTGTGATTACAACTCCCGATAGGATCGATAAAACGAGAGGAGCGGCTGAAAGCTTTTCCTCATCATGATCATGTTCGTTATCATCGCCACGGGAGATTAAAGGAAAACAACAAGCGTCCCCGGCAAATGTCATCCGAGGTGGTTCAATCTGTCTGGATGCCACACGTTGTTGAAATGGACTCCAGGGACAAGCGCCGTTCGTCATTATTGATTGGATGTTTGTGAGACAGCTCTCTGGAAAATGTACAAATAGGGAAACAAATAAACCGACGGGGGGGGGGGGGGGGGGGGGGGCTTTATTGCACTTCTGCGGGGAGTTCTAAAATTGTCCCACCGCGATTGATGCTTCCAGGCGTATTTATTAGATTTAAATCATTTTGAAGTTAAATGGAGAAAAGGCGTCTTTCGGATGAATGCTGGCCCAGTTTGAGGTTTTGGTCCTTTAAAAAAGCAGGATTACAGAGGATGCGACGTTCAAAAATTAGGCTGGAATGTAATGCACTCGTCTTTAATGAAACTTAGACAAACGAGATTGTGCTTTAGCATCTAGTGGTCATCAATGGAATTACAATCAAAAGAAATAAGACTGTGTTAAGCTCTACACTGTGGGGAAAAAAAAAACATTTTTTTGTCTTTTTTGTCATGAAGGATCATATGGTTTCATGTAAAAGTGGTCATTGTCATCATCATCATCTCCAAAAACAGAAATCATGAACACATCACGTTATACTTTTCCTTCCCCTGTGTGTGTGTGTGTGTGTGTGTGTGTGTGTCTGTGTGTGTGTGTGTGACCATGAGTAATATTATAAAGCCCCGTCTCCGCTTTCCATTTTGCTTCATCGTGCACATGTATAACTCCATTCAAATAACTTTGAAAGGAGGGAACATCAAGGACGCTTAGATAAATAAATAGGCCCGCTAAAAGCTTGCTGTGAGTGAACAAATGCGATAAAATGAGTTTATGCTGTAGTGATTCCAAAATAAATAGAATAAAAACACTATATTTATCAAAAATAAATAGAATCAAAAGATTCTATCTATCTATCTATCTATCTATCTATCTATCTATCTATCTATCTATCTATCTATCTATCTATCTATCTATCTATCTATCTATCTATCTATCTTTACGTAAGTTAGTTTGCTGTCATGCGATGTGCTTCCTGTGTGATGGTTTTACCATTGGTAGAGGTACCGCTGTAATTATATATAGTATTTATACTTAGGGGAGAGAGCCCTACCTCTAATATAGCTATCTATCCATTTAGCTAGCAAGATAGCTAGCTAAGCAGCTACTTAAGTAGGTAGCTAGCACCTACCTCCGGAAATAGCTAGCTAGGTATCTAGCAATCAATCCAGCTAGCTAGTTGTCTGAAGCTAGCATGATAGATAGATGGATAGATACCTATAGCTACGTCCTGCTTGCTTGAAGCTAGCTAGCTAGTTATGTATCTAGTCATCTATGAAGATAGGTAGCTGGTCATAGCTAACCAGCTAGATAGAAGGTTACCGAGCTAGAAAGTGTCGATAGATGGATATCTAGCTCGCTGGCTGATTTACAAACGCATTTGATGTCATCGGCCACTAAATAACAAATGACTAGAATTCAAACTAATGCGCAAGCTAGCAGAGCGGCTAGCTAGCAAGCTAGCTAACACGGATCCACAAATCAAACTCTCTAGTAGTCAAGCAGTTCTACTTGCCCTTCAAACTTTTTTGTTTTCTAAACTTTTGTCTAAGCATTTTAAAGGTGAGTTTTTGCCCATACAAAGCTCAACGCCACAAACGTTGGGGGGATTGCGAGCGGCGGATCAGGGCGGCGAGCGTGAAAGCCAGACGACGACGACTTTAATGACTTTTGGAGGCGGTCTGCGCAAGTGTGAAATGAAAGACGCACCATGAGAGGCCCGTTGAAAGGGAGGCGTTCCCAACGCAAACTGAGTCTTCCTGAGCGTGTAATTACCTTCTCGGATTGTGCCAAGACGTTTTATTTACTCTGCGTGTTGATCTGAGAATCCCAGAAGGACTCGCGTTTCCTGCGCATGATTTCAAGTTCATGATTTTATTTTTATTTCGGAAAGAACAGTATCTTGGCACGTTTTACGTAAAAAGGATCAGACGAAATGTGTTTCTGGAAGGAAAATGTTTCAATGCTTGTTTACAATGAAGCCCTGTTTATCAAAGTGTTTTTTTTTTAAGTAAAATCTTTTGCAGACTATTTCAAAAGTTTTACCCTTACCCATTTATGTATATCATTTGTACACATTATTTAAAAAAAAAAAAAAAAAAAAAATATATATATATATACACACACATATATATATATATATATATATATATATATATATATATATATATATATATATATATATACACACATATATATATATATATTCATATATATATATATATATATATATATATATATATATATATATATATATATATATACACACACATATATATATATATATATATATATATATATATATATATATATAATATATAAAAAGTGTTTTTTTTTTAAGTAAAATCTTTTGCAGACTATTTAAAAAGTTTTACCCTTACCCATTTATGTATATCATTTGTAGACATTTTTAAATATTTTATATATATTTATTTATTTATTTATTTTAACCACAACTTCTACTCTTTGAAGCTAGGTAGAAATATCATAACTTTTTACAGTGTACAATAAGCTGAAACAAATTTTCTATGATCTTGATCTTGATATATATATATATATATATATATATATATATATATATATATATAATAGACCAAAGGAAATGCCTTTTTTTTTCAATTTTTTATCTTTTCAACAAATGAAAAAAAAAGTACTTTTGAGCCAAATCTCCAATTTGATTATAAGGGCGATCATGTCGTATTTCATCATTGCCTTCCCAGTGCACCAAAGCTCAATATTTCCTTTTCCAAGACAAAGAGGCGGCTTTTGCAATAATATCTAATCGTTCAAATCCGACTGACCGTCGCAGAATTCGCCAGTGTGGGAAATAAAGTCTTTTCCTTCGTCCAGCTTGACAAAAACAAAGTTACAAAAAAAATCCCCCCCTGGCGACACCATGACCGATGAGGCGCTTTTCACTCTTTGACCATTCACCACCGCAAGTCCACTATTGGACCCCCCCTTTTTTTATTTATTTTTTTAGACTTTCTTTCTGCAAGAAAAGGAAATAAATTCTCCACTTCTTCCATCCATTTCTAAATGGCCTCCAGATCTAAGTTCATTGCATCAGCAAATTCACTCTGCAGAGACACAATGTGAAATCTCATTTATTTTCTGCCGCACTGAAAAATGTCCAAATATTTTTCTCCTGTTTGTTGCTATCCATACCGATCGTGGTTATAACTCAACAATGCCGTTTTTTTTTTTAACCCGACGGAAAGGGGGCGGGGCTGGGAGTATAGTCAACCAATCAAATAGCGTTTGCATTATTTCCCTCCATAGTGTGATTTCCCCGACCGATAAAATCCAAACAATAAATATGAACTTTTATATGAGGGATTCCCAAAAGGCGGTGCGCATATGTTGCCACCCCCACAAAATGGGAAGCTCAACGAGTATGTTTTTTTTTTCCCGCTAAAATAATAAGGTGACGGCCACATGAGGGATGATTAAAAATATCCTGGCGTGACATTTGGCGTGGATTTGAACCGACGCTCTTATGCTGCAACGGTAACAAGTTCATTATGTTATTATCACCTCGTGGCAGGAAGACACAAAGTGTTCCTGCTAGCTGAATATTTGATTAGAAAAAAAAAGCAAGGTCCAATTTTCAGCTTGTCAATCATGTGACCTCCAGTTGTATGCACAGGAAATGAGATTTAATTTTTTTTTTTTATTATTATGTCAGTTTTTTTCCCACAACGCCATGAGGTGTATACATTTTTACACCAATAGTGTGTGTCCGTGGATGTGTGGTGTTTGTGTTTTCATGTTTTCCGGTGCTTGTCTGTGTGGGTGTTTGTCTAATTGTGTATTTGTTTTTTTTTTGCATGTATGTGTATGTCTTTCTTTTTATGTGTTGTGTTTGTGTGTGTCCGTGGATGTGTGGTGTTTGTGTTTTCATGTTTTCCGGTGCTTGTCTGTGTGGGTGTTTGTCTAATTGTGTATTTGTTTTTTGCATGTATGTGTATGTCTTTATTTGTATGTGTTGTGTTTGTGTGTGTGTGTGTACGTGGATGTGTGGTGTTTGTGTTTTCATCTCTTCGGGTGCTTGTCTGTGTAGGTATATGTCTAATTGTGTATTTTTGCATGTATGTCTTTATTTGTATGTATTGTGTTTGTGTGTGTGTGCGCGATTGTGCGTGCTAATGTATGTGTGTGTATAATGATTGCATTTATCTGTGTGTATCTTTTGTTTTAGTGGATGTGTGTTTACATGTTTTCATATCTTTGGATGCTTGTGTGTGTTCATATTCGATTGTGTATTTGTATTTTTGCATTTATGTGTGTGTCTTTTTTGTGTGTGAGTTGGTGTGTATGTGTGTGTCTGTGTGCATGTTTGCACGCTTGTGTGGTTGTGTATTTGTGTGCATGAGCGGTGTTCATCGTTGTGTTCATGTGTGTATCTTTTGTTTTAGTGGATGTGTGTTTACAGTGTTTTCATATTTTTGGGTGCTTGTGTGTGTTCATATCTGATTGTGTATTTGTATTTTCGCATTTATCTGTATGTCTTTTTTGGTGTTTGTGTGTGTCCGTGCACATGTTTGCATATTTGTGTATGAGTGTGAATGTGTGTGCATGAGTGAGTGTTCATCGTTGTGTTTATGTGTGTATCTTTTTCTTTAGTGTGTGTATATCTTTTGTTATATCTTTGTGTGCTTGTGTGTTTGTGTTTTCACATTTAAGTGTATGTCTTTTTTGTATGCGAGTTGGTGTTTATGTGTGTGTCTGTGTGTGCATGTTTGCACACTTGTGTATGTTTGTGCATGAGTGTGTCCATTGTTGCGTTTATGTGTGTATCTTTTGTTTTAACGTGTCAGTGGACGTGTGTTCACGTTTTCATATTTTTGCGTGCTTGCGTGTGTTCATTTTTCATTGTGTATTTGTGTTTTTGCATGTATGCGTATGTTAAGTGGTTTGTGTGTGTGTGTGTGTTGTTTATGTGTCTGTGTGTTTGTGAGTGTGTGTTCGTAAAGAATTGTGTGTGCCTGAGCCTTTTGTGCTCTTTTGTGCGTGTGTGCATGTTTGTATCCTCGTGTGTGTGTTTTCAACTAAGCGCCTGTGTGTACTGTTATGCGTTCGCGTGTTTATGTGTGCGCAAACAAAAGCGTAATAGCAGGAAGCAAGAAACGTTTTGATTTTTTTCTCGGATGAAAGCAAAGTTTTATGATGCGGCGGGCGGACAGGTGGGCGGGGCACACGGCGCCTGGGAGAAGCGAACGTGGGCGGCGCCGCCGCAGCTTCTTGCCCTTCTTGTTGCGGAGATTGCGAGCCATTTCCGAGATTTTGCGCCATTTTTTCTCAAGTGCAGCGATTTGAAATCATGTCCTGCCGTCCGCGGACACAATTGAGACGTGCCCTTATCAGCAGACACGTGATCATTTTGCTAGCTACTTTTATCTAGACATTTCCACTTTGGAGTCCTTATGCTCATTTTTTTTTTTCTTTGCTGTACGATACGTCCACATTTTTGAATTTATGCGCACGTGTCACGGTTCTACAAAGCAGAACCCAGCAAAATTTTATTACATTTGAAATGCATATACGCGTTTGCACAACACCAATATGCTGTAGATGGTATATACAACAGGGCAATCTTTGTAAAAAAAAATAACAGCAAGAACAATATTTATATATATATATATATATATATATATATATATATATATATATATATATATATATATATATATATATATGTACACACAAGATGACGACATACATGTTTTATACATAATTTATACAGTTCAAATTTACTGTGACCACAGCAGAAGCACAGTCCATCGTCATTATAGCCCACTCATGGCTTTTAAAACTTCGAATTTCATACAAAGAGCAAAAGTGCACAATGGGGGTAAAACTGAGAAGTAGAGCGGGCAAACTCCACTGAAAGTTTGATGGTTCCGATAGAAATAAAGAATATTGTAATATTGTATGCAGGGAAAAAAAATGTGCAGGAGTGAATGAGTTCTTTGTCAGTAGTACAACAGAACAGGCAAAATCAAACTAACATGACTTTAAAAAAAAAACTATATTGCACATATTCAATGCAATTATTACAATATTTGCCTAAAGTAGTACAATATAGTAGTATGATAATATAAGGGTAACAATTTGTTTCATATCTACACTGTGTATGTATGTGTATATACAGTAACATTTCATATGTGTGCTTATGTTTATATATGTATGTATATACATATATACGTATATACATGTATGTATATACATATATGTATATACAGTACTTATATACATGTATATTGTATTTGTTCAGTATATATATATATATATATATATATGTATATATATATATATATATATATATATATATATATGTATGTATATATATATGTATATATATGTATATGTGTGTGTGTGTGTGTGTGTGTGTGTGCAATTTTATTCCAAATATCAGTCATGTCAATAAATATAATCTAAAATATAACAAACAATGGAGTTCGCCCATGCTAGCTCGGCTCAATTTATCTTCATATTGGGAAAAAAAAAAAGTACCGTTGCATGCGCAATATCAGGTTTTACAGCACCGACGAAAAGGCAGCTGGCACAGTTACCGCCCGGCCCCTAAATCCAATCAAGTTGCAGCCACTTCTTAATTTGATGTGACGACGGCACCGTGCCGTTGTTTCATTAAGCCCGCGCGCGCAAACTTTTATTTCCCTACAGAGTCCCACGGAAAGATGTCGTTACCAATCATCTTATACACGGGCGCGTTTGCCATCAAGTCACTGGGAAATAAAACCTCATGCGTCTCCCTTAAGTTGATTTTCCATACTGGAAAAAACGGAGGGCAAATATACTTCCCCTACATTTTTTGTCCCCGTTTGGGTGGCCGTGTTTTGAAAAGCATTCTTAACGTTTCAAAACAAGTAAACACGATTCAAACATATTTGTGGGTACATTTGAACGAGTCCCAAATGAACTAACCAGGTTTTAAATTAAAATTTTAAAGCTTTTAAGGCTTCCCTTCATTTTTTTTTCTTGATTATCAAACACCGTTCATCCATCCAAGTTTTTTTGTATGCTAGGCAGAAAAAAAAAAACGACAAACACGGCGGAGGACACCCAGCGCACATTGACTTCGTCCCAGTGTTGAAAATACATCAAGTGAGCCTCCGGCGTGAAAGTGTGCAAAGTCACAAACGCGCAGGCCAGTGTGTCCTCAACACAAAACATAAGCGTCCCCGTTTGAGTCCAGAGACGATTTGCAGGGCTCGTCAATGTTAGTTCGCAGCTTGGAAACTCCACACTTTGTCTAGTTCGGTGAAAATACGTAAACGATGAACAGAAGAGAAAATAAGCAGACTCGGTCCTTGACGATGTGGTTCTTAACTCCATTAGTAGTACACTTCAGAGTACTTTATTACTTTCAGTGCTGAAGTAATCGATAGTAAGAAATTGATTACGCTCAGTAATCGATCACCTTCGGCTTCTAAAGTAATCAACTACTTTAAGTTACTAAAGTTGCAAAGTAAGTGATTACTTTTGTAGGTATTGAAGTACAACAAATCAAGTACTTTAGTACTTTAGTACCCTAAAGTAGTCGACTACTTCAGTGACCTACAAGTAATGCACTACTTAAGAAGGTAATACTAAAAAGTACTGAAAGTAGTACTTTTACTAAAAAGTAAAAATACTCTACTTTAGTAATGTTCTAAAGTATCTCAGTAAAGTAAGTAAAGCAAAGTGTTTTTACTTTTACTTCAGTGCTTTAGTACTAAAGTACTTTAGTAAAGCTTGGATGAGTGTCTGATAAGCAAGAAAAAGTATGAAAGTACTAAAGCACTGAAGTAAGTACTACAGCAATTGATTACTTTTGTAATCAATTAAATAATCATAATCAAAACAATGGTCATCGTTTTTGCAGTTACTCTTTGTTTCCATTTGGTCCTGCACCATTTGTCGACTTTCAACATTTTGCATCACATTTAGTGTGTAGGTGTGTAAATTGTTTGCGCGTGTGTTAGCATGCGTGAATAATTAGAGCCCTGTGGTGATTTGAGTGTCCTCCGAGTTGAGGTCATCGTTGGCGCCGCCGGCGCCTCGACAGCGGGAGTCCACAGACGACTCCGCGACGGCTAGTCATACCTGTGCGGGGACACAAAATGGAGCCAATCACGCTGTGCTAGCGTTTACAACGGCGCGACTTGTGTGCAAGATTCGAAAATCAGTCGATCGACTTGCTTGATTTATGCCACAGTAGCTTCGGACTTCCTTCTAACCTCAAAATTACGACTTGAGACTTCACACGAGACACACGTTTTGTGACCGATTCCCTCATCTAGTTTGTACATTTATCAAATTAGCCCAATTAGCATCACTAGCTTCTGGCTATAGTCGTAAACGAGCCCCTCCCTCCAAAAAAAATAAACAGTAATGTTCTGCTAGTTTTAGCATCTGTGCTAGTTTTGTGCTGGCCTTGCTAGGTATTTGCCATAGTAAAATATTAAAAAATAAGACCCCAGACTTCCAGTAATTGCATCCCCTCGTTTAGCATTAAGCATGTATATTTATTGAATTAGCCTAATTAGCATCTGGCCATGGTAGTGTAAAAAAAAAGTCATGTGGTGCTAGCATTAGCATCTGTGTTGAGTACATTTCAATTTAGTGTGGAATTAACTTGTCACCCAAACTCAGGACTTGCTTAAAATTTTAAAAAGAAACTCCCGATTTCCAGTAATTATGATTTTCACATTTTTTTCACTTTGTCATTTAGTATTTTGTGTGGACAATTATTAAATTAGCATGATTAGCACCATTAGCTTCTGGCTATAGTAGTGCACCAGCCCTAACAAAACGTCTTATCATGCTAGCGTTAGCATCTGAGCTAGTTGTTAACTCCCTTGATTTTTGCCACAGTAACGCTGGACTAATTTACAGTTCTAAAATGAAACTTTACAGTACTTTTGTATTTTGTGACTGATCCCCTCAGTTGGCATTCAGCGAGTACATTCAATTTATTAGCCTAATTAGCATCTTAGCTAGATGTTGTGTTTGACATTGTAGTTTGTAAGTGAAATATGTTTTTTTTTAACTGTAGGGAATATTTCCCGCACACCTGCTGATTGGACCTTTCCCCCGTCTGTGCGCTGTTGGGCTCGCGCTGCGGCACCTTGCGTCCTACGGCGCCCACCCGAGTGGAATTCTGCATCTCCAGTAGCGAGGGGCCCGATGAACAGAACTCGCGGAAACAACGCTTGAAGTTCTCGTCCAGGTACCCGTAAAGCACCGGGTTCAGACTGCTGTAAGTGTTAAAAAAAAAAAAATAGGTGCCTTGTCATCAGATAATACTTAATTAAAAAAAAAAAAACACCATCTTGGATAAAAATCGACCTTTTTTTGCAAGATTTTTCTCAAAATAGTATCTTATCATTACATCAGTGTGTGGCCAGGTACTCCTTAATTAAAAAAATAACAACAACAAAAACATAATGACACAAATTTTCCATAAAAAAAATGAATAAATAAAATGATTGTACATTTCAAAAACTTGCATATGAATGAGTTCTAGTTATCATTAAATTCAATTACATGGTCTGTTATAGCTACGGAAATTAGCGTAATGCCCCTAAAGTTCCCACGGGTGCATGCAAAAAAAAATTACACATAGGCCCTTTAATTAAAAGAAAAAAAAAAACACCTATGTAACCGCTGTATATCCTGAATAAAATCCAGACAAATTTTGCCCTAATCTTTGGGATTTTTTTTTTAATAATACCATATTGTTAGATCGTTGGGTTGCTAGATACTTCTAAAAAAATTACAACAAAAAAACAACACACAGTCCCTTTAATAAATGGAAAAAACCAAACCCATCACGACCGCAAAATCTCCCGCAGCTTCCCTTTTCCCTTGTGATTTTCGTCCGAAAATGCCTCGTCGCCAGCTGGCGCCCGGTACCTGTTAGTGTAGCCCAAGGCAATGCAGAAGTGCCAGGTGACGGTCTGCAGGGTGGAGCTGGAGATCTTGATCAGGGCGATGATGATGACGAAGATATGGATGGGCGTCCAGCACACGATGAAGACGGCCACCACCACCAGCACCATGCGCGTGATTCGCCGCAGGTTCCTGTCCTTTTCCTGAAGCCGAAGGTCATCGGTTAGGACTTTCTCCTCAAACGCGTTCGCTGCCGTCGACGTCGGGGATCGGGCCCTCTTTTAGGTCTCACCTGCGAGCCCGACAGCATGCGCACGCTTTTGAGGCGCAGGACCATCAGGCCGTAGCACACGGTGATGATGAGCACGGGCATGATGAAGGCGAAGATGAAGACGCAGATCTTGAGCATGATGTCCCAGTACCACGACGGATGCGGGAAGACCAGCTTGCAGTCCACGATGCTCGAGGCTGGCGGAACCATCCAAAGCCGGCGTCCTAGTTTTAGCCATTCTATTTTGTTTTTTAGGTCCAAATTTTACAAGAATAAACTTGGATTTTTCCAAGTAAAAAGTCATAATTTATATATACGTAAAAAAATTTACTCAGTTAAACTAATATTTACTTTGGAGCTTTGCTACCCAACTGAGAGAAAAACTAAAAACAAAAACGTATTTGTCAAGTAATTATCTGTTTAAAGCGTTGTGTAAAAAAGGCCAAAAATGTAACCACTAATATATATATATATATATATATATATATATATATATATATATATATATACATATATTAGCAGCAAAAGGATTAAAGTTGGATCAGTTAGGGTTTTTTTGTGGAAAATGTAGTAAAATGAGAATTCTTTTTTTAATCAAAGTAATAATTATATATAAATAATTATAACAGACCTTAATTCAAGATAAAAGGTTTGCTTTTTGTCTGGTAAAATTTGTAATTTCACAAGCATAAACATTTTCAACAAGGAGAATTTTATGAAAAAAAAAAAATGTAAAGAGTACTAATACACATTTTTGAGATCAAAATGCTCGTGACAAAAATTTTGCCTTTTTAGGACGGAAGAAAGTCATTTTAAGATTTAGAGAAAAAAAAGATAAATCTTGGGTGGTTAAAAAAAAATTACAAGAAGAAATTGAGATTTTTCAAATTGCAAAAAACGTAAAAAATAATGATTAATATCATAAAGTGTTAAAAAAAAATACTCATTCTTGTAACACAAAGTTTTTGAAAAGAAATTCATTTTTCAAGATAATAAAAAACGGATATTTTTGTGGTAAAATTTAACATTAAGACTAAAAAAAAAGGCTTTTTTTTAACACTACAACTCAAAAAATTGCATATCTCTGAAGCAGTTCAATGAGCATTCATAAAATCACACAAAATTTACCGACCAATTTTCATTTTTTATCGCTGATTAATGGCTCCAAAATATGGGTTATCCAACCCCTTGAATAGCCATAAATCAGTTTCAGTAATGGCTGCATCATTTTATATCTAGATAGCCGCACTCCCGTTATTATTCTTTTTTTTTACTTTTATAGTCCCAGTGTGTAATTTTTCCTCCGTAATTCAAACATGAAATGGCCGTTTTATTTTTTTTCTTCTTCTCGCCGCGTCCTGAACTTGCCCTTTAGTGGTTTTTACTTTTTAAGGCCGTAAACGCCATTTACGACCCGGTTAACAAAGTGGCGTTATTAAGAAGAAGCCGCGGCCCCTCTTCGTCCTCGACGTCATTCAGGAGAAGGAAAGTGGAATAAATGCTCCTCGCTTGGAGTCTCTTAGTAAGGAGCGCTATTTACTACTTCTTCTTCTCCGGCGAAAAACTTCCCGGCCGCTCATTTATCGCGCTCGGCGCCGTTGTCAGCTTAACAGCTGCTGTAATGGAGAGAAAATGGCCAATTAAGTCGGCCGAGCCGTGAAGCGCTATTTGGCGCCAAGGGCTAGTAGTGGATTTAAAAGCTCGGACGTGAGGAGATACGGAAAGCCTGAAAAAAAAATCAACCCATTGGAGGTTTATTGTTTTGAATTTGGACATTTTCAAAAGTGTGTGAAATCATTTTCCGCTTTTTGTTAGAATTTTTTTTTTTTAATTGAAGACTGCGCTCGATATGATGCAGCTAGAATAAGTGTAATTTTTTTTTATATTAATTTAAAAATAAAAAAAAATAGAATAAAAGAATAACCAATAATAAAATAAGTGTAAAAGTGTAAAATAAGTGTGTGTAAATAAGTGTAATTTTTTTTTATATTAATTTAAACATTTAAAAAAAATAGAATAAAAGAATAAGCAATAATAAAATACATTAAATAAAATAATTAATAAAAATAAGAGGATAAATATAAATAAATAATAGTAAAACTGAAAGAATTTTAAAAAGTTAAAACAAATGAAAAATAAATTAAAATTCAAATAATTTACTTCAAGAAATGGTATCCCTACTTAAGAAAGTAATCAAATAAATAAATTTAAAAAAAAAATAACAGTAAAACTGAAAGAATAAAGAAAAAAAAATCCCAAATCCAACGATTTAAAAATGTTTTTAAAATTAATTTAAAAAGAGAAAAAAATATATATCAAATTTTAAAAAAAGTAAAAAGTAAAATAAGTAATGGTAAAATAAAAATAATAATAAAATAATAAAAAATAAAAATGATAAAAATAAAAAAATGACAAAATATTTGACGATTTCATTTGAACAATTTACTTGTGAATCATATATTGTTTTCTGTTATGATATTGTTAGATTTTTTTTGTTTTGCTTTTAGGACATGCTCGATATGATGCGTTTTAGAAGAAGCAACTTTAAAAATGTGTTTTTCAAATCAATTTAAAAATAACAATAACAACTAATAATTAAAATAAAAAAAATTAAGAAAACAATCCGAATAAATCAAGACATTTCGCGCTACGCCGTTTGCGAGATCGTTTCGGCGCGAAAACAATTTAGCGGCTAAAGTCGAAAGACGGCGGCGCAGCGGAGCACGCGGGCGGGCGGGCGGGCGGGCTCACAAGCGACGTCGGTGGAGGCCAGGAACATGACGGGCAGGCCGATAGCGGACGACAGGATCCAGTTGCACACGTTGACGATCTTGGCGTTGCGCGGCGTCCTGAAGTCCAGAGCCTTGACCGGGTGGCACACGGCCACGTAGCGGTCGATGCTCATGGTGGTCAGCGTGAAGATGGACGTGAACATGTTGTAGTAGTCGATGGACATCACCATCTTGCAGAGGATGTCGCCGAAGGGCCACGTGCCCATCAGGTAGTTGACGCTCTGGAAGGGCAGCGTGCTGGTGACCAGCGCGTCCGCCAGGGCCAGGTTGAAGATGTAGATGTTGGTGGCCGTCTTCATTTTGGTGTACCTGCCCGCAAAATCGTGACTGGAGCATTTGTAACGCAATCCGACGTGAGCCTGTGTCGTCTTTGGGAATTCCTGTCTGTCTGCCTGTCGTGCGGTGTGCCTCCTGTGTGATGCTTTTACCATCTGTAGAGGTTTCACTGTAATTACTGTATATATAGTATATATACTTAGGGGAGCATGTGTGGTCTTTAGGAATCTATCTATCTATCTATCTATCTATCTATCTATCTATCTATCTATCTATCTATCTATCTATCTATCTATCTATCTATCTATCTATCTATCTATCTATCTATCTAGCTAGCTAGCTATCTATCTATCTATCTATCTATGTTTACTGAAGTTTATTTTGCTGTCATGCGATGTGCTTCCTGTGTGATGGTTTTACCATCTGTAGAGGTACCACTGTAATTACTGCATATATAGTATATATACTTAGGGGAGGGAGCCCTACCCCTAACATAGGCACCAAAAAACAAAGCTCAAGTCAAACAAACCACGAATGAATGAATGAACTATTAAACTAAATCAGCTCCAAAACATTTTGGGTGTGGTACTAGTTGATACACGGACCGGTACCGGGCTGGTGGTTGGGGGCCGATACTTTTGAAAGTGAAGTGGGATTACGATTCAATGACGATTTTACATATATATACCTCGCCACCTTTTATTGCTTGTTTTTTGTTTACATAAATTAATACGTACATGATTCTTTTTTTTTTTGTTTGATCCAACCAAGGAAGAAGAATACTTTGAAGAAAAATAGCCAAGTAGCGGACCAGTCAGGAACTATTTCCCTTTATTATTACTGTGAAGTGCACTTCAGATGCTTTTGCCACATCTCCCAGTTTTAATAACGAAAGTGCATGTTGCATGTGGTGAAAAGCACTTGAGTTCCTCTTTCCCTTCCATGATTACTTTTGTGCAAAATGATGAAAAGCAAAAGAGATGGAGGACTTGAGAGGGCGAATCCAACACTCCCTCAAGTACTTTTTCAGCGGCCAACTGAGTGAGAGGGAAGATGTTGTTTTTAAACTCGGTGCGTCATTGCTTAAAGAATCTACTATAAAGTTTGAGATCTATCTCTATATCCATTTATCCATCTATCTATCGAGCTAGCTTTAGCTAGCTATAGAGTTTGATATCTAGCTAGCTAGCTAGCTATAGAGTTTGATATCTATCTCTTTCTATCTAGCTAGCTAGCTATCAATTCATCTATCTCTATCTATCTCTCTTCATCTATCTATCTATCTATCTATCTATCTATCTATCTATCTATCTATCTATCTATCTATCTATCTATCTATCTATCTATCTATCTATCTATCTATCTATCTATCTATCTATCTATCTATCTATCTATCTATCTATTTCCAATCAATCAGTCCAATCACCACCAGGTGCAGCCACATGCTATTGAGCGTTGCTTATGTTGAGCTGAGTAGCAATTGATATCGCTTGCTATCTATCTATCTATCTATCTATCTATCTATCTATCTATCTATCTCTCGCTAGCTAGCTAGCTAGCTAGCTAGGATGCATCTCTCTCTTTCTCTCTTTCTCTCTCTATATATTTATCTATTTTTTTTTATTTCTGAACAAATCCCTAATACACTAATCTACCTACCACATGTGAACATGCGCCTTACAAATCCTGCACAGTGCAGGAAAGCTCATATTCCTGATTCATAATATTTCTGATTCCTGATTCATAACTCATATTTTTCACTACATGATATTTTGCACTCTCATATGTATTCAGTTTCTTCCACTTTATCTACTGCATATTATGCTCAGAATGTGAGTCTATTCTTTTATTTGTTTATTTGCGCTTCATTATTACTGCCCTTATTGATCTATTACTGTTTTTTTTCCTGTTTTATTGCCTACTTTATTATTTGCTCAAAAATAGTCTGCTCACGGATGATATATATATATATATATATATATATATATATATATATATATATATATATATATATATATATATATATATTTGTGTGTGTTGCACCACCGTGGTCTTGTTCTTGCGTTTTAGCAATAATCCCAAATCCTCTTAACAAGAATCGGCGATGACATGTTTGTTCATTAAATTCTAATTAACTTGAACACCGACAGCTTGCCAGGCTCGTTATTCGCCGGCTTTATTGGTTTGGGGACGGAAAGCCGAAGCGGTAGCGCGTCACGTGGTAAGGTAGCGGCGCCAGAAGGGGCCTTTGTTTTTAAAGCCCTCGCGGGCCAAACTTTTCCTCTTCCGCACCAAACTGCCACAAAACGGAGCGCTATTGATTTTGAAGGCTATCGGTTAGTGTGATATCGCATAACTTTTGCGCGTGTTTACTTGAAGCTGGAGAAGTTCGACTTTGGGGAAACGACCGCAGGTGCACCAGGCGGCACAAAATAAAAGGCCCGGTTGGTTCAGCTGGCATTTGAGAGACACTTAACCTGAAAATGAGTGGGAGGACGCCGTCACATTTAATAAAGCGCCCACGCTCGTCGCCTACCAGTCTTCACTCACACGCTTTTGCGCAAGGACTGCGGGAGGAGGGGCTCTCGAATTCTCCAAGTGCTCATTTTTCCACACAGATGTGCTTCCGCTCCGTGAGATGAATGTGCTGCATTAAAGTCGTGAATAATGAAAGGGGCCGCGTCCATTCTTTGACTGAAGTCGACTGTGATCACACCCACTGCGGCGCAACCCTCTCACAGATCTGCTGGCCCGTACTGCAGTTTGACCCACAATGGGTCAACCCATAATTACAGTTAGGATTCACACCAGTCAAGAAAAGAGAGTCTGCGTGTGTGTGCGTGCGTGTGCGTGTGTGTGTGTGTGTGTGTGTGTGTGTGTGTTCTTGCGTGCACGTTTTCGGGCAATATGAGCACATATCTTGGTGAAAGAGATGGATTATTCTACAGTATAACCGTTGACCCCCATGCCCCCACCAGCATTTTATGCCGGTCACGAAAGGGAACCTTCCACAGCGCAATTACAGTCGCACAAAAGAGAGTCCAAACGTGTGCACGTTATCCAGCAATGTGAGCACATATTCTCGTACAAGAAAAGGATTTTTGCACGAAATATTTAGCGTTGATCCAGCGACTCGAAACGAGAGCCTAAATGTGTGTGAGAGAGAGAAAGTGCACACATTTTCTGCCAATATGAGCACATGTTTTGGTCCCAAAAAACTGATAAGTGTAGAACCAGTGACCCGATGCCCCCACCAGGATGTTACGCTTGTCACGAAAAGAAAACCCGCCTCCACGCAATTGACGCGATGATTTACACCAGTCATGTAAAAAAAGAAAAACAAATGTGTCTGTGTGAGAATAACCATTCACATTTTCTTTCAATGTGGGGACATGTTTTGGTCCAAAAAATGGATTAGTGTACAACCATTGACCCGATGCCCCCACCAGGACGTTACGCTAGTCATATAAAGAAAACCTGCCGCCATGCAATTAGAGTTACACCGAAAGAACCCAAATGTGTGCGTGTGTGTGAGAATGAGCATGCACATTTTCCGGTAATGTGAGGACATGTTTTGGTCGAAAAGAAGCATTAGTGTATAACCATTTTCTGTATTCCCCCACTAGGTTGTTAGTCATGAAAAAAAAACTGCCTCCACGCAATTAGAGTTAGAAACTACACCGAAAAGAACCCAAATGTGTGTCTGATAGAAAAACGTGCACATTTTCTGGTAATGCGGAGACATGTTTTGGTCCAAAAGATGGATTAGTAGTGTATAGCCATTGACCCGATACCCCCACCAGAAAGTTACTCTTGTCACGAAAAAAAAATAATACCTCCACGCAGTTACAGTTAAATTTGAAAAAGAACCCAAATGTGGATGCAAGAATAAGCGTGCACACTTTCCTGCAATGTGGGGACAAATTTTGAGTGTAACGATTGACTCGTTGCCCCCACTAAGACTTCACGCTAGTCAGGAAGGAATATCTGGCTACACACATTGAGAGTTAGGATTCACACCAAAAAGAACACAAACTTGTGTGTGGGAATGAGCGTTCACATTTTTTGAAAATGTGGGGGACATATTTTGTTCCAAAAGATGGATTAGTGTATATCCATTGACATGATTGACGCAAATGATGTTACACTCGTCACAAAAATAAAATGCCTCCACGCAATTAAAATTAGGATGCGCCAAAAAGAACCCACAAGTGTGGTTGCGAAATAGCGCATTCATGTTTTCTAGCGATGTGGGGACATTTTTTTGATGGGTTGTTTTGAGTGGTGTTGACTCACTTCTATTTTTGAGAAAACATAGACATTAAAGGAAATTGCATGTTGTGTCATTGTTTATTTTTTTCCTTGAGCGCATTTACAGTACAAGAGGGGTCTTGATCCAACAACAGGTGTTGAAAATACTCTTTGCAATTGTGCACAGCGTGAAAATGCTTCTTTACTGTGGAAAGCCGCCACATTATTGATTCGTCAAGTGTGTAATTAATCCTTGAGCCAGAGGCGATGGCGAGCTCGCGTATATGGCGAGCAAACAAACGAGCGAATAACTTGGGAACCGCCGTCCAAATCCACGGAAAAATCTGATTATTTTATGATCTTGTTTTGCCGTTATGTTGTTGTGATGCTCTGAGGCATTCGTTAACAAGGCAGACTCAAACTACAATAACAAACATATTTTTCATAAATGAACACCTCAGAGTCGAGACGCTCTGAAAATTTCACACGGCGACCGCAGTGAGACAAATGATGATGATGTGAGGATTGCCGCTATATTGCAAGACAAATGAAAGCTAATGATGTGGCCCGAGTCAAATTATTAGGTACACCTTCAAACTAACGCGAGCCAAAGCGATAACGATGTAAAGTTGTGAAATCAAACGTTTACAAACATCGGGCCGACATGAAAAGGAACGATCCACATTTTAGACGATTTTCCGACATAACAAAAGCCCAATAATTGATTTGTTGTAAACTTGAGAAAATGTTCTGTTTTTTGATTAAAAGGAAGGAAATCAAAACACATTTTCAAAACGCCAGTTTGATTTTGTCATTTTTTTTCATTCAATTTTGAATCTGATGAAGTAACTTTTAATCGTGTCTGTTTTATTTATATTTGATATACATATATATTAGAGGTGCAATGATTCATCAACAAGTAGATAATAATCAGATTAATCCAGAATTATTTTTGATAATCTATTGTTTAATTACCTTTTATATATATATATATATATATATATATATATATATATATATATATATAGAGAGAGAGAGAGAGAGAGAGAGAGAGAGAGAGAGAGAGAGAGAGAGAGAGAGAGAGAGAGAGAGATGTATATGTGTGTACATGTATGCATATATATATATATATATATATATATATATATATATATATATATATATATATATATATATATATATATATATATATATATATATATATATATATATATATATATACAGTATATATATAAAATCTCTCTCTCTCTCTCTCTCTCTCTCTCTCTCTCTCTCTATATATATATATATATACAGTATATATATAAAATGTCTCTCTCTCTCTCTCTGATATATATATATATATATATATATATAATATATATATATATATATATATATATATATGTGTGTGTGTATTTGTGTATACTGATATATATATATATATATATATATATATATATATATATATATATATGTCTCTCTCTCTCTCTCTCTCTCTCTCTCTCTCTCTATATATATATATATATATATATATATATATATATATATATATATATATATATATATATATATATATATATATATAATCCTAACTTCAAAACTTCTTCCATAGTTGAGTAATTCCAAGAAAACCATAGCGCGCTCGAGCACTAGATTGTGCAGCGGCGAGCCATTAATCTAGCGGACCACTGTTATGCGGCGTGCTAAACATCGTTTGTCATGAGCGTACAAAAGTGCGCCGCGGCTGTTTTGGTATTTTCTTCTTCCCGGCAACACTTTCCATACACCCCCAGGGGCTCTGAGGGATCGCGGCGGTCCGCGAGCCATCCCCGTAGATTTGCGTTCAATTCAATATTTCGGCGCGCAACTGGCGTTCCGTGCCAGCACTTCCCGCCCCGGTCGGAGGAATCAAATCAAAAAGTCGACGGACTCGAAAGCGTCCCACGCGCCGGAGCCTGATCACATCGTGAAAAGCTATTTGTCGCCGCATTAGCGCTAAGCTAGTGTCGTTTATCATGTGCTGGGTGGAGACGGCGCTCGTCCACCCACGGGCGCATATAACACGTTGCTTAAATTCGCTTTGTTCATAGCGTATTTCGAAATATTTTAAATGGGAGTGAAAATGTGATAACGACCTGAATTAACTTAGCATGTTCCGTGTTTCGTTACTATGGCAACCAGAGGTACTACCTTCTACTTCCTGTCCATCGCACTCTAGCCAAATTTTGCTAAAATACGCAACTGTTTTCGATTTGGCGATAACGTTTAATTACAAAAAGATTACTATGGCGCCATCTTGTGGTAAGGGACTTAATTGCTGAAAGTTTTTATTTTTTGGTTATTTTCTTACGAGGGGAACACTGTTTTATTGTTATTATTAATATCATTACAGTTATTCATGTTCAATGCATTGATGTCAAGATAAAAACCTGATAAGAATATCGCATTGATGTCTGTATATTTTCGGGCGCGTTTATTTAAAAGTCGGCCCATCTCAGGGGTGTGCAAACATACGGCCCGCGGGCCGGTTCTGGCCCACAAATATTTTTAATCTGGCCCACGAGATGATTTTGAAAAATATTAAAATGAGCTGAATTCTTTAATAAATGAAAAACTTGAAATGTTTTATGATTAACGGTAATGTTTTACTTAATGTATTTTAGACAGTATTAAAAAAGAATAATACGTTAAAAGTTGCTCTTTTTAAGTTCTATAAATATCTACCATGATTTTAACGGTCCACTTGGAATCCATGGTCCTCCATTCGAACTTAAACGAGTTTGGTTTGCGTAGCGCCTTGGCGGCGTTATTAAGGAACCGAAAAACGCAGACTTAGATTATTGCTATATTTATTTTGATATCATTTGTTTGACATGAACAGTTAATCCACTTAAACACATTTGCCGCTTTTCTTGTGTCCTTTATGTCCGACAAATGCATTTGACCATGGAATCCATCAACAAGTAACGCCATGTGCCTCCGCAAGCAGCTCCATATGCATTTAATAAATATTCCCCCCGTGGTGGCTCAAGGTGAACTGCTACATTGTTTTTTAAAGCGCAGACCCGCGGGATGACAGTTTGAAAGGAAACAAACCCCGATCACTGAATGGCTCCAGCAGAACAAATCCACAAATGAATAGCTTGAATTAAATTAGCAACGTGAGGCTGATATCTTATTGATCCGGAAGGAAATGCCCACGTGCGGAAATTTGTCTCAATTACCGCGGCCAAATCTACACACACCAGCAGTAGTAAAACATAGACGCGCGATGAACAAAATCGGGGAAAAAATACAAAAAAATAATAAATAAATAAAAAAAATTAATATATATATTATGTTGATAGAACAAAATTGGAAAAAAAAAGCTAGCAATTAGCGCTTAGTCTACTGTTTATCATTTAACAGACCAGTGAGACACATTATTTAATTGTTTGATTTTTATTATATATATATATATATATATATATATATATATATATATATATATATATATATATATATATATATATATATATATATATATATATATATATATATATATATATTTCCATTATATTATTTTGATAGACGCACTATGAACAAAATTGGAAAAAAAAAAGCTAGCAATTAGCGCTTTATCTCATGTCCAATAGCAAGCTAGCTTAGTCTACTGTTTATCATTTAACAGACCAGTGAGACACATTATTTAATTGTATTTTATTTTTATTGTGTGTATATATATATATATATATATATATATATATATATATATATATATATATATATATATATATATATATATATATATATAACTGATTTGGTTATTACTTTCTGTTCTCATGTTTTATACTTTGCTGCCTCCTCTTCATGTATTTTTTCATTTAATATTTCATCTAATATTATTTTAGTCTTGCAAGGTGTCCTTGAGTGACAAAATTCAGGGAAAATGTGTTATAATTATGTTTTTACTTTTGCTCGGGAGAGATAAAAAAAAAGAGTCAATACAGAAGGACCTAAAGTATTTAATTACCAGAAGTAATTGATTGATTTAGTGATTCATTCGTTAAGGAGCAGCCTTGATCCCACTGACAACAAAAACGCAAAAAAAAAATGTCTGCAACTGCTGTAATGGCAAAACTCCATCATGTGTTTGCACATGTACACACCATAATATAACTCTCACAAGTAACCAATCACGTCACTAAAACAACATTTCCATTCCAAGAAAATCAATCTCAAAACGCGACGTTGCCATGGGAATACTTACCAGTAGCAATGGTGTTCTTTTGATAATAAACACTGTTGTATTTTTGGAATTATCGCCACACGTTTCAACCGTGCTTTCAATGGATCACAACAAATTCCCACCATGTTTTTTTTTTGTTGTTTTTTTTTTTCCACAGATTATCTCCTCCATTTCCCCGCAAGCTCATTTGTGTCACTGATTTACACGGACGCCTAATTACGACGCAATAAAAGAAACCGGCGTTATCCTTCGCGGGCGCCGAAAAATCCGCCAACCCTTTTGGAAACGTGAATCACTGAAATTGTGCATTCGGCTTTGTCTTGTTGCCGCGTCGGGAGACTAATAGAGAGATCGTTTAGCCGCCAGCCAATGGAAAGCTCCGGGGGAGAGGGTTTGTCTGCGCGTTGCCACGGTAACAAAGCAGATGTGTTGTCGTAGCCCGGCGAGGAAAATAGGTTGCGCACCTTGACCTGCGAGGCCTCCGACGATCGCCTCGCGATAACCGCGAGCACAGATGAGGCTTGCTACGTTTTCTCCACACGCGCACGCACACACACACGCACACACACATCCAATTACTCCCCAACAAGAAGGCATGGAACGCACATACTAGCATGTAACACCTTTGGAAGAAAGCAACGAGAAAATCGGCACCATATTTTGTTCATGTTATGTTCATGTTATGATGAGTATTGATTCCAAAGTGCACCAGATGGCGCACGTGGCACAATTACCTGCTGGGCGTTTTTGTTGTGAAATGGACGCTTCCTATAATTGCAACACGATGATGTCATAAAGTGGCGGATTGAATCGAGCAAGGCCTCGGCCAAGGTCAGAGATATTTATGAAATATTCAACTTTGTGGCACAGAAAAGCGTATGGATGAATGTATTACCCATATGATGAGGATATAAATATGAATAACAAGCAGAGTTAGCATGTAGCCGACTAGCATGAATGTCTATGATGAACTATTTACATTTTAGGTCATTTAAGGTTCATTAGTGGTCCATTTGTGTGTGTATATATATATATATATATATATATATATATATATATATATATATAA